>NC_045551.1:68840065-68887565 GCF_009769535.1 Thamnophis elegans
TTTTTTTCAAGAGACCACTAGACTTTCTGGTTTTTCTTTGAAGACGTTTCACTTCTTAACTGTGGGAAGTTATCATCCAGCCCCCTCCCAGAAAAAAATGAAATATCCTAGGAAATATTGAAAAGGCAGAATATTTCTCTGGATGTGAAAAGAAAGAAACATGTTTTAAAAGACAGAATAGCTGCCTGCAGCTTCCTGCCCATCCCCCTTTGTCAATGAGCCATTAAAGCCTGAGCTAGCCCACTTTACATAATAAAGAGTTTTCCCGTTCAGCTCCAGAGTGATGGGATTAAGGCATGATAATATTGGCCTTTTACTCAACACTCCACATGGCATCTGAGAACTCATACCTGGATTCAAAACAGCCTAGAGAGTTGCCCCCTGCATGGCACCATGGGAGTCTGACAACCAATCAGAATACATTTCTTACACAGGAACAGGAAACAGAGAGGTGGGACTAAACAGGGTATAAAAAGCCTAGCAAGCCCCTCCCTCAGCCCTTCTCTCTTCTTCTCCACCAACATCAAAGCCTGTGATCACCTTTTCTGTTCAGGGCTCAAGCCACGTGGCCCTGTCCAACAATAAACCATCTTTCCAAGCAGCCTCCATGTCTCCAGTGTCTTTTTCCCCACTTGGAGCTGAACCCAGAAGGACATTTCTTTCAATATAACCAAGAAGCTTTTTTCGGTTCTTCTTCAGACACAACATAGGAGAATAAACCCATCAGGACAAGGTTCAATATTCCACCCGTGACCCTGAGGGCACAGATAAACCTCCAAGTGGCCTCAAAGACCCTCTAAAAGGATGCAGAAGATCAGCTGCCTGCAAGGAGCATCAATCCTTCCATTCCTCACCATCCAGTCAGAGCTGAAGAAACTTCTTGGATGAGAAGCGAAACATCTTCAAAGAAAAAACCAGAAAGTCCAGTTGCCTCTTGAAAAAAGCACCTTTGGGACAAGGCAATAAGACGTCATGAATGACAAGTTACAGAAAGTATCCTTCAGAAATTTCTTACAACGAGGACAGGTGGACTGATGGTGTATAATATATCTTAATGGGTGGAAAGTAACCAAAGAGAGAAGCAACTTAGAACTAAGAAGTTTTCTGACTGGGAGAACAATCAACCAGTGGAACAACTTGTCTCCAGAAGTTATGGGTGCTCCAACAGTGGGGTTTTTTAAAAAAGAGATTTAGACAGCCATAAAATGGTAGGGGGTCACCTGTTTGAGCAGACGGTTGGACTAGAAGACCTTCAAGATCCCTTCCAACTCTGTTACTTTTGTTCTGTATTCTGCATAATGGAAGTAAGGCTATGATATTAGACATGGGGCAGTGGTGAAATTCAAATTGTTTTACTACGGGTTCTGTGGGTGTGGCTTGGTGGATGTGGTGTGGCTTGGTGGGCGTGGCAGGGGAAGGATACTGCAAAATCTCCATTCCCATCCTATTCCCGGGGCCAGCCAGAGGTGGCATTTGCTGGTTCTCTGAGCTACTCAAAATTTCTGCTACCGGTTTTCTGAGCTACTCAAAATTTCTGCTACCGGTTTTCTGAACTACTCAAAATTTCTGCTACCGGTTTTCTGAACTACTCAAAATTTCCGCTACCGGTTCTCTGAACTACTCAAAATTTCTGCTACCGGTTTTCTGAACTACTCAAAATTTCTGCTACCAGTTTTCTGAACTACTCAAAATTTCTGCTACCAGTTTTCTGAACTACTCAAAATTTTCGCTACCGGTTTTCTGAGTTACTCAAAATTTCTGCTACCGGTTTTCTGAGCTACTCAAAATTTCTGCTACCGGTTTTCTGAACTACTCAAAATTTCCGCTACCAATTCTCCAGAACCTGTCTGAACCTGCTGGATTTCACCCCTGACATGGGGGGGGGGGGGAACCAAAGCATTTCTGCAGTTTGGTTGATGGCTAAGACAACATAAGAACCTGGTTAAAATCTTGTTGCCCAACAAGGTTCGTTAAACCCCAGACATCTTTCCACCTTCCTTCCTACTACTTTGTGGAATTCACAGCCATGCAGTTTTCCACATTATAGGGCATGTGCTCTTATTAATTTCACTGTTTCTGTTTTAGCTTTGGAGGAAAAATGGGAACGGATTTCTCTCTCCATTCTTCTGCAGCTCATACCAACTTCTTAATAGGCCTACTGTACCTTTTTTCAATTTACAGAATAAGAGGGCATTAGTCTTTCAGCTGGCTGATGGGACTTTTAATTTAATAGGGAAAAGTTGCTGACCGGGACTATTACTCTCGTAAACACCCACCTAAACAATGGGTTGGAGGCCAGAAGAACCTAATTGACAGACAAAACATCTCTCTTCCCTGTCTCTATGCGCTTTGCATTTAAATTTGCATTGGTGAAGTCTGGAGACGTTTGCAGGAAGCCGTTCTCTTTTTTCCATAGGCCACTAAAAGTGTTCCAGAATTCCATGCGGTGAGTAAGAAAAAACCCTTGGAACTATTTCCCTGAATTGGGAAGATCACACGTCCACCTTTAACGTTTGCAACTCTTCGTGTTCTGAAATAAGAGGGTTTTAATCCGATTTGACGGGAGGGAGCTGACTCTAATTTACTGTGACAAAACAATGTTATGCAAACTAGATCCGCTTTGTGGCAGGTCTTAGGAAAGGGACCTCAGGCGTTGGGTAGAAATGGAAGGAAGAAAACGAAGCTCTCTATAAACACAGGTTGCCCAACACCTGGAAAGGCTGGCATCAATCTTGACCACCTCAAAAGGCTGGCATCAATCTTGACCACCTTGAATGCTGGCATCAATCTTGACCATCTCCAAGAGCTGACATCAATATTGAACAGCTCAAAGGACTGATAGTCTTGACCATGTGGAAGGGCTGGCATTCATTACGACCACCTGGAAGAGTTGGGATCAATCTTGACCACCTCAAAAGGCTGGCATCAATCTTGACCACCTCAAAAGGCTGGTGTCAATCTTGACCACCTTGAATGCTGGCATCAATCTTGACCATCTCCAAGAGCTGACATCAATATTGAACAGCTCAAAGGACTGATAGTCTTGACCATGTGGAAGGGCTGGCATTCATTACGACCACCTGGAAGAGTTGGGATCAATCTTGACCACCTCAAAAGGCTGGCATCAATCTTGACCACCCAGAAGAACTGGCATCAATCTTGACCACCTTGAACGCTGGCTTCAATCTTGACCATCTCCAAGAGCTGACATCAATATTGAGCGGCTCAAAGGACTGAAAATCTTGACCACCTGGAAGGACTGGCATTAATCATGACCACTGGAAGAGCTGGGATCAATCTTGCAAATCTCAAAATCCTTCTTCCCTCCCTTGCCTTTACTTTCAAGAGAAAGATGGGGGGACTCATCTGAGATGCTTTCCCTGGCCCCTGTCTGTGGGCTGAGATCAATCAGTCAATCAGAATAGAGCTGGAAGGAACCTTGGAGGTCTTCTAGTCCAATCCCCTGCTCAAGCAGGAGATCTTATATCAGTCCAGACAAATGATTGCCCAACTTGAGAGCCTCCAGTGATGAAGCACCCACAACTTCTGGTGGCAAGCTGTTCCACTGGTTAATTCACTGTTAGGAAGTTTCTCTTTAGTTCCAGGTTGCTTCTTTCCTGGATTAGTTTCCATCCATTTCCTTCCTTCCTTCCTCCCTCCTTCCCCTCCCTCCTTCCTTTTTTCTCTCTCTCTCTCCTTCCTTCCTTCCGCCCTCCTTTCTTTTCTCTCTCCTTCCTTCCTTCCTTCCTTCCTTCTTTCCTTCCTTCTAGAATCATAGGACTGCAAGGGACCTTGGAGGTCTTCTAGTCCAACCCCCTGCTCAAGCAGGAGATCTTATATCAGTCCAGACACATGATTGCCCAACTTGAGAGCCTCCAGTGATGAAGCACCCACAACTTCTGGTGGCAAGCTGTTCCACTGGTTAATTATTCTCACTGTTAGGAACTTTCTCTTTAGTTCCAGATTGCTTCTCTCCTGGGTTAGTTTCCATCCATTTCCTTCCTCCCTCCCTCCCTCCCTCCCTCCCTTCCCTCCCTCCCTCCTTCCTTCTCTCTCCTTCCTTCCTTCCTTCCTTCCTTCCTTCCTTCCTTCTAGAATCATAGGACTGCAAGGGACCTCAGAGGTCTTCTAATCCAGCCCCAGCTCAAGCAGGAGACCATATACCATTTCAGACAGGTGGCTGTCCAGTCTCTTCTTAAAAAACCCCAGTGATGAATTATTCTCACTGCTAGGAAGTTTCTCCTTAGTTCCAGATTGCTTCTCTCCTTGATTAGTTTCCACCCATTGCTTCTTGTCCTGCCCTCAGGTGCCTTGGAGAATAGCTTGACTGCCTCTTCTTTGTGGCAACCCCTGAGATATCGGAAGACTGCTATCCTGTCTCCCCTGGTCCTTCTTTTGTCTAGACTGGCCATACCCAATTCCTGCAAGATGGCTCATCATCACTGTCTTTCCTTCCTTCTGTGTCCCAAGGTTATTCTCACATCCCTTTGACGTGGGACAGTAGCCCCATTCACCCTTTCAGAAGCAATGGCCATTTCAACCTTTCGGCTAGAATTCTTGGCTTCTGCAAAATTGCTTTACGAATTGTCCTTAGGAAGTTTTCCAATTTTGTGTCATATATGATTCATACAAGAGCCAACTTTTGAAATGTTTAACAACTTTCGGTCATGTACTTGGAAGTTTTAAAAAATCCCAGGCTGGCGACAGAAGCGGTGTTTTTTTTTTTGTGATTACGATAGCAGAAGTCTCTGGTTTTTGCAAAGTCATCTGGTAATTATCATAAACAGGCTTAAAGATCACATATATATATCTAAATCGTTTGGCAGTCTTTCTTTGTTTCAAGAAGGGAAACAGATTAAACACAGATTCTCAAAGATGATAACATGCAGAAGCCGAGGATCTAAATTTTGTTTTTCCCTTTAGCGGCATGTTCTGGAAACATTTTTATGGAAACATCAAGTTTCATGGATAATGAAACTGAATCATTTTAGATTTTGGGTGCCTGCAGAAGGAGAATTCTATGCAGATCTCTCATGGAATGAAAGCGTTTGGGCAGGTGGGCCTCGATTTATGACCAAATGGAGCCCAAAATTTCTGTTGCGAAGTGAGACAATTGTTAAGTGAATTTTGCCCAATTTTGCGACCGATCTTGGCACTGTCGTTAAGCAAATCACTGCATTTGGTCACAAAGCACTCCCTCAGCGAACCAGTTGTTAGACAGGTTGAATCCCACCACTGGTCCAAATTTAAAAGTTTTGAAGAAGTTTGCAAGAAGCGACAAAGAAAAAGTGAAGTTAAGTTTTAGGACATGATTTGAAGGGATTAAAGATCAAGATTATTACAAGTAAAAGGAAAGAAGATAAAGTCGGTTTATTTGTTCAAGATTAATACAGATATGTTATCTCTGGTAACTCTTACTGAACTTTTGATCAGGATTGAAACGGTGAGACTTTAAGGATTTCCTTGTAGATAAGAGATGAGATTTGGGTAAAATAATTCATTTGTTTTATTTTAAAGATAGGTGATAAATTACTAAAATTTGTTACACTTGTGAGGAAGGAAAGTTATATATTTCTTCTTTTTCTACGACATTTCTATATTTTCCATTTTTATTTCTATTATTTTCTTTTCCACACTTCTTTAGTTTTATTCTTTTTTTTTAATCTTGCCTTAGGTTTTATCTTTAATAACATTATTATATAAAAATTAGTTGAGGCTGGAATGGTTTTGATTCAAATGCAAGAGAGATGGAATATCTGTCTGGGTTTTTTTTTAAAGACAGGGGGAGATAAGTGACGAAGGCTTCCTTCAGTACTAAAATGTCATAGTTGTATAATTCAATTCCATCTTAAGATCAGGTAAAAAAAATCTCATTTGTTACCATGGATACGAGACATTATTTCCATTAGTTCGTTAGAGGCTTCACACTGGGTATGAAATTAAACTGTAACGGAGTTTTATGGGGAAAATTATCTCAGAAATGGGTGAATATAATGTCAGAACTGTCATTAAGTTGAATGGATTTTCATTTTCAGACCATATCAATTGCAAGATGGTTACTGCAATCCAATTGCTGGCATCTAATGGTCAAAATATATATAATTCACTGTTTGATTGTCCCTGTTCTAAACATGTGGATATGAAACATTTGAAAACGAAGAAGAAGAAAAGAGAGAGAGAAAAAGAACAGTTATATTATTATTATTTTTTAAGGCATGGAAACCTTAAATGGATAGATGGATGTTTTCCATGGTTATTTTTTTTTAAACCTCCAAATGAGAGTTGGAGGCTGAGGATCATGCAAGATTTCCGTAACTATTGCAGAAAATCAAACAGCTTTTCCCCAAGTAAATGCAGATAATTTAAAGTTACCTTCCTTATCCAAGGAAGCAATACTTGCTACTTTAAAAAAAAAAAAAAACATTTTCTCTGAATTAGTTTTTCATTTGAGGTCACACTGCAGAATGGTGAGAATTACTCAGTACAGCATAAGTCCTAGACTTACAACAACAATTCATTTAGTGACTGAACTTACAACAGCACGGAAAAAAGGCACTTATGACCATTTTTTCACACTTGCTACTTACAACATTTCTATGGTCACGTGATCAAATTTAAGACGCTTGGCAACTGACTCGTATTTATGACGGTTGTAGTGTCCCCGGGGTGTGTGTGCTCCCCTTCTGACGAGCGTAATCAATGGGGAAGCCAGATTCACTTAACAACCAGGTTACTAACTTAACAACTGCAGTGATTCGTTTAACAACAGTGGCGAGAGAGGTCGTAACATGAGGCAAAACTCACTGTCTCACTTATCAACAGAAATTTGGGTCTCACTTGTGTTTGCAAGTCAAGGATACCTGTAGTTGTGACATCACCAATAGACCCATACTCACTGCTGTGTGGGAGCACGAGATTCTACGTGTTTTCGTAGGAAAGGCCTTAAGATAAATTTATTGTCTTATTAAAAATAATGTTTATTTTCTCCGTGCTTCCTACTGCATTTTCCCCCAGATGCAATATTTCTTAGTCGCGTGAAAATATGCTTCTTTAGGACTGGAAAGGCAGAAAGACCATAAACAGGAGGTGACTTCTCTCTTTGAAAAGAACTCTTTAAAAAGAACGCTTTTTAAATTTAGTTTGTAGGTTGCTGTTCTCCGTCCTCTGTCCAAAATAACTACTTATCCTGCTTTGGAAAAAAAAAAAGCAAAATGAAAATGTCCAATTCTCTCTAAAAAAAAAAAAAGCCATTTCCTTCAGCAACAAGGACAAATTCCTGTGTCTGCAACGCAGATTGTTTTTGCTACTATTTGCAAAAGAAAATATGGCCTCAGACACTACGATTTTGCAAAAGATTGATGCAGAAGAAATAATGGGTTTTCCTAGATGTGACTGGTTCCGCCCCAGTTTCATTACAGTATCCTACAAAGTTTTGTTTTAATTTGGTGAAGGTCAGCAGATGGCATGGTTTGGTCTCCCTCCTCAGGGCACCTGCCTGCCTTAAATCTAAATGAGATTTCAACCTTCCTAAAGGTCAGTGACTTTGAGGTCAAGAATGTCCAAAACTTGAATTCCAAGCAATGTTCAAAATATCTATGAAATTTCATCTACTGAAGCAAAGGGCTTGTTTTGACCCTTCACTGCGGGCAATTGGGAGTATTCTGGTGGACTCCCAGTGGCATCCAGTAAGAAACCAGAAGACTGTGAGTTCTAGCCCTGTCTTTGGCATGAAAACCAGCTGGGTGACTTTGGGACAATCATTAGGAGATGAGAGTTCTAGTTCTACCTTATCTATAAAAGCCAGCTGGGTGAACTTGGGTTCTAGTCCTGAGTTCTAGTCCTTCCTTAGGCATGAAAACCAGCTGGGTGACTTTGGGCCAATCACCAGGAGATGGCAGTTCTAGTTCTCCCTTATCTATAAAAGTTAGCTGGGTGAACTTGGACTAATCACCGGGAGTCAATGAGTTATAGTCCTGCCTTAGGTATGAAAACCAGCTGGGTGACTTTGGGACAATTACCAGGAGATGTGAGTTCCAGTTCCCCCTTATCTATGAAAGCCAGCTGGGTGAATTTGGGCCAATCACTAGGAGTCAGTGAGTTCTAGTCCTGCTTCAGGCATGAAAGTCAGTTAGTGACTTTGGGCCAATCACCAGGTGACAGTGAATTCTAGTCCCACTTTAGGCATGAAAGCCAGCTGGGTGGCTAGGCCAGCCAACATCTCAACAGGGTTGAGGGGGAAAGTAGGAAGAGGAATGAACATGAGTTATGTTCACCATCTTGAATATACAAAACTAGCTGGATACCCGTGCTTCACTGCAAAACTGTTTGATCGGGCTTGATACTTATAGCTTGAAAATTAATATAGAATGTGTAACTCCTTAGCATCAGAGCGTGTTAATATAAGGCAACTGGCAGTTGGAACAGAGTTCTTTTCAGGTGAGGAGGGGGAGTAGAATGTCTAAACTCCCAGCCCGCAGGCCGGATGAGTCACGCATTGGCCACACCCATGCCCAGTCTAGCAAAAGTGTAGCATCAGAGCGTGCTAATGTAAGGCAAGGCAGTTGCAACAGAGTTTCTTTCAGGTGGGGAGTAGAACGTCTAACTCCTTAGTATCGACGCATGTTAATATAATACTGTTTAAGAAATGCTGATGATCTGATGGTCATTTTGAAAAATCCTTTCTTAGCGAGCACCTAGAAGCCAAGAGGAACATACTTGTCACATTTCAAGTTGGTAGGCTTTATGGTTCTGGAGATTTTGTGACGAGTGAGTGGTATTTGGCATGTATGTGTGTGTGTGTGTGTATACACACACATATATTTATATATATTTAAAATCTATTTCAAGCTATTTAGCTCTCATCAGCTAGCCATACCCTTACTGGGATTCGAACCTGTGCTGTATTACATCTTAGGCAGACGTCTTAGCCATTAAGCCATAGGTCCTCCTCCTTATCAGCTGAAGCCAGGGAAGAAGGTATATATTTAGTGTCACCACCCTGGTATGCCCCAATTAGGGGTTGTGACAAGGGTTGTGACACTAAATATATACCTTCTTCCCTGGCTTCAGCTGATGAGGAGGAGGACCTGTGGCTTAATGGCTAAGACGTCTGCCTAAGATGTAATACAGCACAGGTTCGATTCCCAGCAAGGGTATGGCTAGCTGATGAGAGCTAAATAGCTTGAAATAGATCTATACTAGTCTCCCTTTATTTATTTATCAGCACAAATATAACAAATGTAACAAAAAGGCAACAGTAAAAAAATATTGGGTTTCTGTCTGGATGGTCTCTTGTGACGAGCCGAAGGACAGAGAATGGAAGTGTGATCTTCCTCCCATATTTGGGCATACCAGGGGTTGTGACTTTATATATATATATACACACACACACACACACATACATACATACATACATACATACATACATACATACATAATATTAATACTAACAATACATTTTAAAAAATAATAGAGGCAGGATATATATCAACTCTGCTGGCTGGAGAATTCTGGGAGTTGAAGTCCACAAGTCTTAAAGTTGCCAAGTTTGTGGTGCCCTGTTCTAAATGATAACCATTTCACAAGTGATTGCATTGCACCCAACCTGCAGATGCTTCTCCATTCCCAAGAACGCTAGCCACTGCGACTTCCCACCGAACAAGATCGGGACAGGTTAAGAAGATGCGTCGGGCAGATGTACCTGTTGCATGCCTTGCACCGTTTGCTGCAAAAACTGGAGTTGTTGGTCTTTGGTCAAGCTCTCCTCGGTGCGGAAGAGCTGGCCCTTCTCTTGCTTGAGAAGTTCCACCTCGTTCCGGTAGGCATCCAGTTGCCATCGGAGGCTGTCGTTCTCTTCCTTCAGGGCATAAGCTTGAATGGCTAAGGCTGAGAGAAGGAACAAGGGTCGGTCATTAAGACAGAAGAACGAGAATTGACTGACGTTATGCCGGGACAAAGAAAGCGACAGGAACCCACACTGCATTTCAGACATTAAAACATTAGAGAGGGTCCAGAGGAGGGGCGAAATCCAGCAGGTTTTGAGAGGTTCTGGAGAACCGGTAGCGGAAATTTTGAGAGGTTCTGGAGAACCGGTAGCGGAAAATTTGAGTAGTTCGTAGAACCGGCAAATTGCACCTCTGGGTGACCCCTTAGTGGGGATGGGAATGGAGATTTTGCAGTATCCTTCCCCTGCCACCTCCACCAAGCCACACCCACCATGCCCACCAAGCCACGCCCACAGAACTGGTAGTTAAAAAAAAAATTGCATTTCGCCACTGGTCCAGAGGTATTTTACAAGAAGAGCCGAGGTGGCGCAGTGGTTAAATGCAGCACTGCAGGCTACTGCTAGATCAGCAGTTCAGCGGTTCAAATCTCACCGGCTCAGGGTTGACTCAGCCTTCCATCCTTCCGAGGTGGGTAAAATGAGGACCCAGATTGTTGTTGGGGGCGATATGCTGACTCTGTAAACCGCTTAGAGAAGGCTATAAAAACACTATGGAGTGGTATATAAATCTAAGGGCTATTGCCCTTCCTTCCTTCCTTCCTTCCCTCCTCCCTCCCTTCTTTCCTCCTTCCCTCAGCCTTCCATCCTTCCGAGGTGGGTGAAATGAGGACCCAGATTGTTGGGGGCAATATGCTGACTCTCTGTAAACCGCTTAGAGAGGGCTGAAAGCCCTATGAAGCGGTATATAAGTCTAACTGCTATTGCTATTGCTAAAGAGTATACTCAACTTCTCTGCTTGCAATAAAATTCCTTCTACCACCAGGCTTGTAATTTTAGGCCTGGATAACCTTGAACCAGAGGTGGGTTCCTACCGGTTCGCACCTATTCGGTAGAACCGGTTCGTCAAATCTACCGAACCGGTTAGAAGAGGTTCTACCAGTGGACCCGGAAAGCAGGCCACACCTACAGAAGAGGTTCCCAAAAAATTTTTTGAAACCCACCACTGACACACATACACACACAAAAACACAGACAGACAGACAGACAGACAGACTGACAGAGAGAGAGAGAGAGAGAGAAAGAACAGAAGAAAGAAAGAAATAAAAAAAAGAAAAAAGAAAGAAAAAGAGTGGGAGATGAAAGAAAAAAAGAAAAAAGGGACAGAGAGACAAAGGGAAAGAAAGAGAGAGAGAGAGAGAGAGAGAAAGGAAGAAAGAAAAAAGAAAAAAAGAAAGAAAAAGTGAGAGAGATGAAAGAAAAAAAGGAAAAAGGAACAGAGAGACAAAAGGAAGGAGAGAGAGAGAGGGGGGGGGAGAGAGAGAACACATGGCCGGCAAGCCACTCCCACCAGGTCACATGGCCGGCAAGCCACTCCCACCAGGTCACATGGCCGGCAAGCCACTCCCAAAAAAGGAGGCCACACCCACAGAGTAGGTTCCAAAAATTTTTGAAACCCACCACTGCCTTGAACTATGCCGTCTACATTCCGAGTTTAGTGCACAAGATAATCTGCCATGACGTTCTACCTGTTAAATGGCTACTTTTAATTCAACCGCAATAACACAAGGGCTTTCAACAGATAAAAATGTCATCCGTTCTAATCTTGATTGCAGGAAAAACGAATTCAGAGACGGAGTAGTAAATGTGTGGAACACTTTACCTTGATCCCGTTGTTAGTTCCTCTAACCTCCATACCTTTGACCTTAAGCTGTCTACCGTGGGCCTTACACGTTTCTTAAAAGGTCCCTAAGGGGGGCCTGCGTAAGCCCACCAGCGAGCCTACCCTCCCTCTCCTACTGTCCCCATTGATAAGGGCTCTTTTTATGCGCTCATGGCTGTGTTTCGCTTATTTATATCCATTTATTTGTGCCGTTTTCTCCATGTGTTTTTCCTACTTGTTTCCTTGTACTTCTTGACAAATAAATAAGTAAGTAAATAAAGTTACAGCTGCTCCTGTCAAAGAAATGAAATTGATGCTCTCTTGAATTGGCTTGTTGGCTCTAAAGACCCGAGGTGGCGCAGTGGTTAAATGCAGCACTGCAGGCTACTTCAGCTGACTGCAATTCTGCAGTTCGGCTGTTCAAATCTCACCGGCTCAAGGTTGACTCAGCCTTCCATCCTTCTGAGGTGGGTAAAATGAGGACCCGGATTGTTGTTGGGGGCGATATGCTGACTCTGTAAACCGCTTAGAGAGGGCTGGAAGCCCTATGAAGCGGTATATAAGTCTAACTGCTATTGCTATTGCTCTGTCTTCTTCTGCAGGATTATTCTGCAGTCTGTGAATTAACCAGGGAACATCCAAGACCAACCAACCATTAGAGAGAAACGTCTCCGTCTTCGGTGCTCTCTGAGCTTGGCTGTTTTCCTGTAGACGTTTCATTACCCAAACTGGGTAACATCATCAGTGCTAGTAGAGAATCCTAGCTAGCACTGATGATGTTATCTAGTTTGGTGATGAAACGTCTGCAAGAAAATAACTAAGCTCAGAGAACACCCAAGACCCAACAGTCCTCCTCCCGCTCTTCCTCCACTTTCTCTTCCTTGTCCTCCTCCTCCTCTGCTTCTGCCCATCAACCTTCCCCCCTTCTAATACTGATGATGCTATCTAGTTTGGTGATGAAACATCTGCAGGAAAACAACCAAGCTCAGAGAGCATCCAAGGACCCCACAATCCTACTCTTCCTCCTCTTCTTCCACTTTTTCTTCCTTGTCCTCCTCTTCCTCCTCTGCTCCTCAACCTTCCCACCTTAGGATACTGATGATGCTACCTAGTTTGGTCCTGAAACATCTGCAAGAAAAAAACCAAGCCCGCAGTGTTTTTCAACCTTGGCAACGTGAAGATGTCTGGACTTCAACTCCCAGCATTCGCTGGCTGGGGAATTCTGGGAGTTGAAGTCCAGACATCTTCAAGTTGCCAAGGTTGAAAAACACTGCCTTAGAGCACCAAGTCCCCCTCCTCCTCCTCTTCCTCCCCTTTCTCTTCCTCCTGGTCTCATTCATAAAGCCATTTTGGTCCACGGTGACTACATCAAATCTTGGTCTGCAATCTGTTTCCGCGACCTTACTTTGGTTCAATATTCTCCTTGAAAAACATCCATGACCTTGGCAGTAAAATCTTTGCACAAGGAAAAAAAAAACCCTAAATATTTCAGATCACAGATTCAGTTCTTTTATGCCCTAAAACGCGAGTCCTGTTTTGTTTTTTTTAAAGCATCTTGGCCTTCAAAGAGATGGTTCCTTTTATCGGTTTTTAAAGTCTGTAGACTGGAGTCTCCGTGCACAAATGTTTTCGAGTTGCCAGCTAATTTCTCTTTTTGTTCGTCGGATTCGGCTGCGGGGAGCTGAACGTTTATCGCCAAATGTTTATTTGAAAGCATTTATCTTATTTCTGAAGTGAAAAGGATGGCAACAGTCCTTCGGGGGATGCGGGAGGCTTCAACTATCTTGTCTTCTTAGCAACCAAACACTGAAGGAATTTGCTTTTTGGGGGGGGGAGGAGAGAAAATTTCAACTTGCCAGCTGCCGATAGCTGTGGAATTTCCTGGGAATTTTTTTTTCATTCAAACCTTAAACCTGATTTAATTTTTCAAGAAAGAGTTCGGCTCACCTGCTGTGGCCAATTACTGAAGCTTCGGCCTGCACACAATGAGCTACTAAGATTATTCAAGAAGCTTACCGTGTTTCTTTCTTTAAAAAAAACACAAGTAAACCCAATTTCTCTTCCCAACGTGATTTGAAATGTTGCCTCTGTCTTTTAATACAGCTAGTCCTCGACCTACGACCTTAATGGAGCCCAAAAAACTTTCCTTCGTGAGCAAGGTAGTTGCTAAGTGAGTTTCGCCCCATTCTACGACCGTTGTTGTTAAGTGAATCGCTGCAGTTGTTTGGTTAGGAACATGGTCGTTAAATGAATCGGGTTTCCCCGTCTGACTTTGCGTGCCAAACTGTCGCACAAGGGGATTACGTAACCCCGGGGGGGGGGGCTGCAATCGTCATAAATATGAGTCAGTTGCCAATGGCTGGAGTTTTGATCACATGACCATGGGGATGCTGCAAGGTCGTAAGTGTGAAAAACGGCCGTAAGTCACCTTTTTCTGGTCTTTTGAAACAAACTCACTAAACAAACTGTTGTAAGTCAAGAACTATGTGTAAATGGGAATAGGTAAAGGTAAAGCTGAAGGCTCCCCTTGCACATAAGTGCTAATCGTTTCTGACTCTAGGGGGTGCTGCTCATCTCTTTGCTTTCCAAAGACGTCTCCGTGGTCATGTGGCCGCCATGACTAAACGCCGAAGGCGCATGGAATGCTGTTACCTTCCCACCAAAGATGGTTCCTATTTTTCTATTTGCATTTTACGTGTTTTTGAACTGCTAGGTTGGCAGAAGCTGGGATAAGACACGGGAGCTCCCTCCATTACACGGTGCTCGGGATTCGAACCGCCGAACTTTCTGATCAACAAGCTCAGCGTCTTAGCCACTGAGCCACCGAGTCCCTTCAAATGGCAAAATTTTGGAGCCAAGGTGTGTGGTTTTCTCTCTCACACACACAGGACCTCTTCTTCACCTGCCTTCAAAGGATCCTGCGTGCTTCTCCCCAGGTTGAAAAATAAAATAAAATTAAGAGGCCACGACTGTGTGATTAAAATCCCACCTCCTTTTTTAAATAGGAGGCATACAAAAAAAAAATACAATTGCTAAGCGAAGTTTCGTTAAATAAGTGACACCTGATTTTATGATCTGTTTTGCCATAGTTGTTAAGCGGAGTACTGCCACTGTTCAGTGAATCACATGGCCATTAAGTGAATCACATGGTCACTAAATGAATCGCATGGCCAGTAAGTGAATCCAGTTTCCCCCCGCTTAATGGCAAACAGCTGGCAAAGCCACAAAAAGTGATCACATTGACCCTAAGATGCTGCAATCATTGCGTAGACTGTGTAAATAACACAAAAATACGACTTCATCGCGTTGTTGTTTACCGCCTAATTTTTGGTCTGGTATTATAAAGATCCTCTCACCAGCAGTCAACACCCACCTAAGTATTGGATTAACACCAGTATTAACACCTAGCTAACAATAAAAGAATAAAGAATATTCCAACAAAGGAATTACCATCACAGACAAACAATAGCAATAGCAATAAGACTTATATACTGCTTCATAGGGCTTTCAGCCCTCTCTAAGCGGTTTACAGAGTCAGCATATCGCCCCCAACAACAATCCAGGTCCTCATTTCACCCACCTCGGAAGGATGGAAGGCTGAGTCAACCTTGAGCCGGTGAGATTTGAACTGCTGAACTGCAGATAACAGTCAGCTGAAGTGGCCTGCAGTATTGCACCCTAACCACTGCGCCACCTCGACTCTACCTAAACAACAGTAAACAACCTAGTTAAAGAACCACAAGAAGATTCCCACCAAGGCACCATATATAAAATAACGGTAAATCAAATCCCCTTGTAGAAATGATGATGTTACCTAGTTGGGTAATAAAACGTCTGCAAGAAAACAGAGAATAACAGCATTGGAGATCTTCTAGCCCAGCCCCCTGCGCCAGGCAGGAGACCCTAGACCATTTCAGATAAAGCCAATCTCTTCTTAAAAAACCTCCAGTGATGGAGCATCCACAGCTTCTGGAGGTAAACTGTTCCTCTGATTAATTGTTCTTACTATCAGGAAAGTTCTCTTTAGTTCTAGGCTGCTTCTCTTCTTAATTAGTTCCCATCCATTGCTCCTTGACTTGTCTTCTGATGCTTTGGAGAATTGGTTGACCCCCCCTTATTCTTTGGGGCAGCCCAGAGGTGGGATTCAGCAGGTTCTGACCAGTTCTGGAGAACTGGTAGCGGAGATTTTGAGTAGTTTTGTAGAACAGGCAAATACCACCTCTGGCTGGCCACGCCCCCATCTATTCTCTGCCTCCTGAGTCCCAGTTGATCAGGAAGAAATGGGGATTTTGCAGTAACCTTCGCCTGCCATGCCCACCAAGTTACGCCCTACAGAACTGGTAGTAAAAAAATTTGAATCCCACCACTGGGGCAGCCCCTCAAATATTGGAAGACTGCTATCATTCACCTCTAGTCTTTCCCTTCATTAAACTAGACATACCCAGTTCCTGCAACCATTTTTCATATGTTTTAGCCTCCAGTCTCCTAATCCTCTTTCTTGCTCTTCTCTGCACTCTTTCTAGAGTCTCCACATCTTTTCTACATCATGGCAATCAAAATTGGATGCCTTGTTCCAAGTGTGGCCTTACCAAGGCTTTATAAAGTGGTATTAACACTTCACGTGATCTTGATTCTCTCCCTCTGTTTATGCAGTTGGCTTTTTTGGCAGCTGCTGCACACGGCTGGCTCCTATTTAATTGACTGTCCACTAGGACTCCAAGACCCAACTCACAATTACAGCAGTTGAGCCCAACAACCTTGCCCAGAGAGCATCAAGGACTCAACCTTGAACCTCAATTCTCAAAAGTTCAACCCTGATCTATCAACCTTCTCTTGTATTGAAATTTCGAAATGCTTCTGACTTTCTGGTCCTCCGTGATCCATTCTAGAGATTTATTCTGCAGTTCTCTGGAATCCAGTCACTTCAATGGTACATTGGCACGATCGATATTAAGACATTCCTAGATTCAATCTACTTTATTTATTTTCTTTCTCTTTTCTTTCTCTTTTCTTTTTCTTCCCTTCTGTAAAGCCGCCCGGAGTCCTTCGGGATTGGGCGGCCTATAAATAAAATTAAACTTACAAACTTACGAACTTACTTATAGTATCTTTTATTCCCCAAAACATTGCCCATCTGGGTCCGAGACCGAAACCCAAAGCTGAGATACGAAGAATCCGCCCACGAATGTTAGTCTCTCTTTCCGAGTTCCATGGAAATGAAAAAGGCGGAAGAGAATAAAAACATATAAAATGCGAAGGCCTGGAAAACGTCATGTTGGCACCACAGAAGCATTACCGCATTAAGTAGCATTGAAAGACACTTAAGTCATTTCCTAAGGAAGCTGCATTAGACTCCTTTTCAATTTAAAATGGCAGTTTTATTATTGTGACTGATAGCAGGTGTTTGTGGGGAAATCGATTAGTATGCAGAGATGAAAATTACATTGAGGAAATGAATTGCACCCTCTGCAGTGTGGGCTGAAGTTTGTGCTAGCAAAAAGGCGAGAGACTATAAAACAGCACTATTTAAATAAATTATTTCGGCGTAAATATAGATAGGGATGAAAAATGTGCTATCTTGCAGCATGTTGGGAACACGGCTATAACTTACAGACAAAACCTTCCATTTGCCGAGGTGGCGCAGTGGTTAGAGTGCAGCACTGCAGGCCACTTCAGCTGACTGTTATCTGCAGTTCGGCGGTTCAAATCTCACCGGCTCAAGGTTGACTCAGCCTTCCATCCTTCCGAGGTGGGTAAAATGAGGACCCGTATTGTTGTTGGGGGCGATATGCTGACTCTGTAAACCGCTTAGAGAGGGCTGAAAGCCCTAGGAAGCGGTATATAAGTCTAACTGCTATTGCTATTGCTATTGCTCCCTCGATGGGGCTACCACGAGGACGTTTTTTAGCCTGGCAAATATTTTGCAAAGTCTAAACAGGGGTCATAATAAAACCCCATTCTCTACAAAGGAGCCGTTAGTCGAATGCATAATCTCAACCGATTCTTTGTGCATTTGTAATCAAAGGCACATTATTTATTCCACTGCTCATGTTATAATTGTCATATGGAATACTACGGAATATTTAAAGGCCGTCGGAAGGAATTAAAATGATTTGATTTCAAACAGGGGGGACTTTTTTTTAAAAAAAATCTGACTTTCATAAGAGTCCATTTTCCCTTTTAGAATTAAAAAAGGGGAATTTCGGAATATTTCCTTTCTACGGGTCTCCCTCAATCTGGAGCTTTCTGTTTGCGAGTGGGCTGCAGCCTCCATCAAGAATTTAATCAGGGTTCACAGAAACCTGCGTTAGAATTGGCAGAGAGTAGTAAGTTCTTCCCAATGTACAAATATAAATAGATATATACAAAATATAAAAAAAGTATTTGTTGGAGGTGCAAGAAAGAGGTTGGAACATACAGGCAGGTGTGGTGGGATTGTGTTAGTGCACAAAAGATATGGGACGTGTTATTTAGAGTAATTAGAGCGCTTTTGAATGCAAATTTAGACATGTCACCGAGAATTCTTATAATCTGAATATCACCACTTACAAAAACCTACCTCATCTCTTCAGTCTTCAACAATATATCAAGAGGTTTTGATCAGTGGAATAAGGAAAATGTTTCCTTTTCCCTTTCCTTTCTCTTTTACTTCCCTTTTCTTTCTTCCTTCCCTTTCCTTCCTTTCCTTTCCCTCTTCCTTTCCTTTCTCTCTTCCTTTTCTTTCCAGCTTCCTTTTCTTTCCCTCTTTCTTTCCTTTCTTTCCTTTCCCCTTGTTCCTTTCCTTCCCCCTCTTCCTTTTCTTTCCCTCTTCCTTCCCTTCCTTCTTTCTTTTTCTTTCTCCCTTCCCTTTCTTTCCTTTCCTTTCTCTCCTCCTTTCCTTTCCCTCTTCTTTTTCCTTCCCTCTTCCTGCCCTTCCCTTCTGTTTCCTTTCTTCCTTTCCTTTCCCTCCCCTCCTCTCCTCTCCGTTTCTTTCCTCAACATAAAACATTTTAGAAACCCATTATTCTAACCACAATAAAGCAGGTACTCTGTTTATATTTTTTTTAATAAAAGTCAGTATTTGAATAGGGGCAGTAGCTAGGTAGAACATTAGGTGGTTTTGTTTTGTTTTTTAAAAAAAAATCCTTTTGTTTCTTATTTCTAGTTTGTACAATATCCCGCTCACCTCTTGAATAAATTGCTTTGTGAAACAAACTGGACTTCTGCCTTCAGAATAAATGATCTAGCACTCGTTTTCGCTACTGAACGGATCTCAGCTTTAAGGAGACCCTGATAAAAAGCTAAATGATGGAAAGCAGGCTGCCTTTATGTCTCTAAATATCAGTTATCCTTGCCAGAGAGTAGGAGAGAGTGAGAAGAATTTACCACTCCACTGAGATGTGAGTTTGGAAGCTGAAACATCGTCCCGGGAGAATTGAGGCCGAGATCAAAGAGCCGAGAATAAAACAGTTTTAAATTCACACCCGCGATCTTCATCTCTTAACAGGCCGCCAAGAATATGCAATGTAAATTGTCTCACACCGAGAAGGCCTGGTTTAAGTGGCAGGTGTCACTCACTCACCCCTAATCTAAGAGTAACGCTGAGCCAGACAATGAATTCAGAGGTCTTTAAGCTCATTTCAATGAGAAGGTGGATGACTGTATAAAAAAAAAAACCAACTCGGGAAAGCAGTTATGAATAAAACAATGTCATTTATTACGCAGGTATTAATTAGACATATAGTCGAATTATTTTTAAAATAGTTCTTCATCTTCGCTTGCTTTTTGGGGGGTGGGATTTCAATTGTGGGGAGTTTGGAAGCGATCTGTCAACACCAAATGGAAGAAAAATGTGATTTGGTTAATGCAGGATGGAGATTGATACGGGATTTTCCATCTCGAAAGCCAAAACCGATTGGTGTAAACTCTGGAACTCCAAGAAACCACGCATTGTACAGCTAGGTTGATTTTTCACACATCTACAAATATGGAGACACCTGAATAGAATCAGGACAGGACAGGACAGGAGAGAAGTAAGGCCAAGCTCTTTTGGTGGGGAATGGCCGAGAGCTCACAAATGAGACTGTGATTCTCTGGAACAAAATATGACATCTGTAGTTCAAGAATGACCCCTCCGGAAATTTCAAAGCACCTGGGATGATCATATTGCAACCATACCAGATGAAGATGTTGGATGGTTAGAGCGTCCTTAGATATCAAATTATGACATCTATCCCATTGCAATTCTATGGTTATGGTGATTGCATTGTGGTTTTATCTTGGTTTAATATATTGTCTCCTACGTTGTATTGTGTACATGTCATATCTCTCCATCCATCCATCCATCCATCCATCCATCCATCCATCCATCCATCCATCTATCCATCTATCTATTCATTTACCCATCTCTCTACCAATCTACCCATCCATCCTTCTCTCTCTCCCCCTATCTATCCATTATCATCTATCTGTCTGTCTGTCATCTGTCTGTCTATCTATTATCATCTGTTTGTCTGTCTGTCTGTCTGTCTGTCTATCTATCTATCTATCTATCTATCTATCTATCTATCTATCTATCATCTATCTATCTATCTATCTATCTATCTATCATCTATCTATCTATCTATCTTCACCTGTCTATCTATCTATCTGTCTGTCTGTCTGTCTGTCTGTCCATCCATCCACCCATTATCTATCTATCTACCTACCGACCTACCTACCTCCCATTTGTTTGAACTAGATTTGTATATCTGTGATTGCATGATCTCTGTGATTGCCATATGCTAAATCAATAAAAGCATCTAACACTCGAAACTTCGGATACTTTGCTTCATCCAGCAGAGCCCTGCCTGGGTCACTGAAATACTCAAGATAAAGAGATCATCCGGATTAATCTTTAATTCATGATTTCCCTCCATTCATTTGCCCGTCCAAGAACCGATTCAACGATTACCTTGAACAATAGCAAGCCAATATTTGCTACTGTCAGGTTTGAATTAGGCTAAAGATTAAGACTTAGCAAAAAGAAGGGCTATCAGGACACAGTAGGTGAAAAAGAAGGAAACAGAATCCAAAATTGGTAAATATTCGACTACAGAGATGCCACAAATAGCAATTTAACAAAGGAGATAATGCCAGGCAACATGGTGTCATGAGAAGCAATTAGTCCACATCTCACAGATAAGTATGATACCACATAATGCCCAACAATGGACCAGGAACATCTGATTCAGATAGAGACGTTATATGGAAGTATAGTCATGCAAAGAAAAAAGCTTTAAAAATTCATTAATGCATTCTGAAGTGTGTGGACAAATTGTAAAGCCGAACCCATTACATCCAATCTGTTTGTTCCCGAACAGCTAATTCTATTGTCATACACAGCTTCGAGGCCAAACCCATCGCGTATGAAATTAATCACTTTCTGATCTCCTAAGTCGCCATGACAACGGTAACAGTAAGTGGGAAGAACTTGTCAGAGATGTCCAGGTTGAACCTGAGTGGGATGGGGGTGTGTGTGTCAAACATGTCATCGGTCTTGAGTTCCTTCACGCCTGGAAGAAATCTAAGGCTAGCCCACCTTGAGTTATTTACCGCCAATTTGCTTTAGCCGTTAGTAGATCAGATTCTTGTAGAGAGCATGAACTTGCAATAAACCTTCATATCCATTCTAAGTTGCCTGAATGTCCTGATTTTCCTGCACTTGGCAGCACTTCAGAAAGCAGGGGAATGAGCTGTAGACTAGCCAATGGTTAGATAAGAAGCAGCTGAGTCCACATGATTCCCTTTCTGACAAGCAAAGTCAGTGGGGGATATTATGGTCTGCCAATGGCCTGCAGAGCTGGTAGCAGAGTCAGACAGTGAGGAGGTTGGGGAGGAACATGGGCCAGTCCTGGAATCTGGGGAAGGCTCGGATGAAGGCTCTGCGTCGGAGGCAGAGAGGGAGCCAGGGCTATCTGGGAGTTATATGCTGCCTCCGGAGCCTCCGGAGTCTGACGAGGCAGAGGAACAGGGGGAGCTTGTTCCCAGCGTGCGCATGCACAGAGCTTCCAGAAGGCAAGAACAGTTAAGACAAAAAGGGCGACTCGGGAGTAAGGCTTGGAGGTGATTGACCCCTCCCATAAGACACAAAAGAGGAGCAAATAGATGTGAGCCATTGCAGGAAGCAATTTTGTTCATTCTGTTTGGTTCAAGCTCTGAGAAACTCCGTTTGACTCTGTGCTCCGTTTGGCCTTGCAAAACCAATTGGCCATGAGGTCTCTGCCAGCATTTCAAGGGAGAGAAAGGTGGGGGCTTATCAGCCTTTCCATGAAAGACTTTGGCAGACTTCTGTGGGACTTTTCACAGACTGTTCGTGAATCCTTACGGGCTGTGAATGACCATAATTCACAGCTGTTTAAATAAAAGAGGGTTTGGGGGACTAAGCGTGTGATTTATGCTTTATCAGAAATTCTAAGTCAGAGCAGGGGAAACCGGATTCACTTAACAACCAGGTTGCTGGCTTAATAACTGCACTGATTCCCTTAACATCATCCTTTTCCTCTTTTACTGACCATCCATAATTGCATAAACGTGAATTGCATCTCCCTGTGACTTTTGTCTCTAAAAAAAATAACCTCAAGAGTTGCATTCCACCCTCACGGAAAAAGGATCCTCTATTTCCTTTTGTTGTCTTTTTCTGTATTTCCTTTGGCTTAAAAATTCCACCCAAGGGGCAGATGTTGCCGAAGATAATTCTTTTTTTTGTTTTAAAGAGCCTTAATTCCATTTTCCCTAAAATACAGCCGCTACTCCCTTCTTCTCCAGTGGCTTGATTGCTTTCTTGAAGTTACACTTGGAGAGCCCTAGACGTTCGGCGAGATGAAAACTGCTCGACAAGATATTTTGCAAAGTATGGAAACAGTCGTCCTAATTAATATCATCTTCAGCGGATGAGCTAAATGACAAGAGGGGAGATAAAGAGAGAGACAAGCGCAGAGAGTCCAGAAGATTTCACACACTTCAAGTGTGTGATTTTTTTTTTTTTTTTTTTAAAAAATCTCCTTTAAAAGGTTAATTCATCAGTGGGCGATGTTTTATTCTCATCCAGAAATTGCGGGGAAATTTTCTTCAACTCCTCAAGTGCCATTAATCAAATGTAAAGTGCCTTCTCAGGAAAAATGGAGCTGTTTGGGGCCATCTCACGAGGTGATTAATAATGAAGGAAGTGAGGGGGAAAAATGCCTACAGTGTTTTTTGTTTAAATTATGATGTTTCTGTTGTCTTCAACCCATAAATCAGCCGCGATGAGGGGAGTCTTCTTAAGGAGATTGGATTGAAAAAAATAAAATAAAGTCTTATCTCCCCCATCAGAATGGGACTGAAAAAATGACCCGGGGGTTTTCTCCAGCCGAGGATATACTTTAGATCTGTTATTTCTTCAACCTCGCCAACTGGAAGATGGGTGGACTTCAACTCCCAGAATTCCCCAGACAACTTGATGGGTTGAAGAAGTCCACTTGTTTAAAGTTGCCCCAGGTGGAGAAATATTGCTTTAGAGAGAGAAACCTTGGGAATTTAAACTTTTTTTTCCCTCTCTTCGACTGGCATTTCCTCCAGTTGTAAACTGCTCAACTGCTCTTAAGAAATGTATCTCGGTTTCAAGGAAATGGTTCCCGTGATGAAATTGGGAATTGGAGATGTTAATTCTTTGGGGAAAAAAATTATAAATGATCCTTGGGCAACCGATGGTCTTTGGTTCGCAGCCTGAATATTTTATTCATGATTTAGCAATAGCAATAGCAGTTAGACTTATATACCGCTTCCTAGGGCTTTCAGCCCTCTCTAAGCGGTTTACAAAGTCAGCATATTGCCCCCAACAATCCGGGTCCTCATTTCACCCACCTCGGAAGGATGGAAGGCTGAGTCAACCCTGAGCTTCAGTCAGCTGAAGTTTCTTTTGGATATGGTAGGTTTTTTTTTTTAACCAAACACAACAATTTGTTCTTGGCTATTGTTTATGACAGTGTTTCTCAACCTTGGCAACTTGAAGATGTCCGGACTTCAACTCCCAGAATTCCCCAGCCAGCGAATGCATTCGCTGGCTGGGGAATTCTGGGAGTTGAAGTCCGGACATCTTCAAGTTGCCAAGGTTGAGAAACACTGGTTTATGAGATCGTGCTTTCCAGTAGCATAGAGAAAGCTTGTACAGATAGTCCTGGACTTATGACCACCATTGAATGTTTATGTTGCTAAGTGAAACACACCTACTACTTTTTTTTCGGCCAAGGTTGTTAAACGAATCGTTGCATTTGTTAAGTTCGTAACACGGTTGTTAAGTGAATCTGGATACCCCTTTGACTTTGCTTGTCAGGAGGTCGCAAAAGGGGATCACGTGGCCCCAGGATGCAGCGATGGTCATAAATACGAGTCAGGTGCCCGAGCGCCTGAATTTTGATCACATGGCCATGGGAATGCTACAAGGGTCGTAAGTGGGTAAAACAGTCACAAGTCACTTTTTTCAGCGCCGTAACTTTGAAAGGTCACTAAATGAACTGTTGTAAGTTTGAGGACTACCCGTAAGTTCCTTTAGTGACAGTTCAAAGTTATGACACTGAGAAAAGGTGGCTGATGACCTTTTTACACACTTACGACCATGGGTAGCATTCCCATGGCCACGCGATGAAAATTCAGATGCTTCGGCAACTGACTCGTATTTATGACCGTCGCAGGTCACGTGATCCCTGTTTGCGATGCCCCCCTGACAAGCAAAATCAAAGGAGAATCCAGATTCACTTAACAACCGTGTTACTAACTTAACCAATGCAATGATTTGTTTAACAACCTTGGCCAATAAAAGGTCATAAAATGGGACAAACTCACTTAACAAATGTTTCACTTAGCAACATAAATTTCAGGCTCAATTGTGGTCATAACTCCAGGATTACTTGTACAAGCTTTCTCTATGTTACTAAAAAGCAGTATCTGACAAAACTGGTCCAAGAATCAACTTCTTGGTCCCAGTAACCGACCCAGATTGTATTCTGCAACGTTCTCCTGCGACACGTAGATTCATCTTTATTACTGGAGATTATGTTGCTAATGTTAGATGTGTTTACACCACATTCACTGATGACAGCAAGGTCAGTTTGGATCCATAAATAAATATGCATCTAGAAGCGTGATTGATTTCTTTAGGAATATGTTGAAAGGCTGGGAACAAATGAAGGGTGTGGGATGCTAAAATATCCTGAATTTTGGGGCGTAATATTTTATTATTATTATTATTATTATTATTATTATTATTATTATTATGTCATGAGTGAGTCATAGCAAAAAAAACTGAAAGAAAAGGAAATACGTGAAAGAAAGAAGAATGACCGTAGGGTTATTGTATAAAGAGTCGGTAGAAATTGCATATGAAAAAAAGCATTAAAAGATCCTTCAACTAAAAAAAAATGAAAAATAGATGTAAGGAAAGATGACGTGGAAACTGCTTGGAACCGAGCAAGAGAGGAAAATGTGGGATTATGCTAATAGGAAGAATGAAAAAGGATGTGTGATGGGATGATAGAAAGACAAATCAGCCATCAACAGGCACATAGAGAAAAACAGCATCTACACACTATTCACTCTGTTCTATTCCATTCCATTCCATTCCATTATTTCTAATTCTATTATATTCTGTTCCATTCTGTTCCATTCTGTTCCATTCTGTTCCATTCTATTCTATTCTATTCTATTCCTATACTATTTCTATTCTATTCCTATTCCTATTCTATTCTAATTCTATTCTATTCCTCTTCTATTCCATTCCTATTTCTATTCTATTCTGTTCCGTTCATTTCTAATTCTATTCCTCTTCCATTCTCTTCCATTCTCTTCCATTCTCTTCCATTCCATTCCATTCCATTCCATTCCATTCCATTCCATTCCATTCCATTCCATTCTATTCTATTCTATTCTATTCTATTCTATTCATTTCTAATTCTATTCTATTCTATTCCTATAGTATTTCTATTCTAATTCTATTCTATTCCTCTTCTATTCTATTTCTATTCTATTCTATTCTATTCCTATTCTAATTCTATTCTATTCCTCTTCTATTCCATTCCTATTTCTATTCTATTCTGTTCCATTCATTTCTAATTCTATTCCTCTTCCTTTCTATTCTATTCTATTCATTTCTAATTCTATTCTAATCTATTCATTTCTAATTCTATTCTATTCTATTCCATTCCATTCTATTGAGACAATCAACCGGTTCTATCAGCGGTGCATTGGTGCCACCATCTTGTTCTTTGCTTCTGCGCATGTGCAGAAGCATTTTTTTTTTACTTCTGCGCATGCCCAGAGTGAACCAGCATTAAAAGAAGCTGGAGCACACCCGATTCAGACAGCGTAGCCTCTTCAATTGCTGATCCTCCGAAATACATGATTTTATTGTGTGACCATTGGCAGGTGAGATAAATTCACGCTACCCTCTCCGTTCTCCAAGAAAATAATAATAAAAATTATTATTATCATCATAAAGGAAGGCAAACCGATCTTCTTCCTTCTGGAATGCTATTCTGTAAAAAGCAAAACCACTCTACCCCCCCCCCCCCATTGTTTTTCAATATTTTTAAGGAGCTGTTTTAATTCTGGGGCTCGGCTATAAATTTTTGCTCAAACCCGAAACCTCCCCCCTTCCCAAACGTATTTTAGCATCTTGTCAAAATGAGAGACTAAGAGTGCCGATAAAAATGACACTAAAATAAATGTAAATTTAGATTGCTGTCACAAGTGGCTGCCTGCTTTTTTTCTGAAGATGTTAGGTTGCTATAGAGTTTTCCATAGCAACCTTGCATCTTATTATATAAATAATCCCTTCGGTGTCCTTAAAGCCTGCTAAGAACAGGATTAAATCTATTCTCCTATGTAATGATCCTGCATTAAAACTTATCAAGATGAAAAACCAGAAAACATAATAAACCGTAATCTAAGATAATAGCATTCCTGGCAGTTCAAAGGCATTGTGGCACCACAGGCATTGCAAAACAGTCTGCGGTTAGCCAGTTATTTGTGCAAAAAAAAAACCCCAAAAACAACCTTCATTAAATATGTCCTCTCGAAAATTCTGTTTCTTTCTTTCATTTCTTTTCAAAAAGATCCAAGAATCCAGGAATAATGTTGACAAAACTTTCAGTGCGGTGACAAATTGAATGGATTTTGGCCTTTGATATGCTGACGAGAGGAGACAATGAAAAAAAATATGCTTTATGGCTTGGGTGGCTTATGCATCATATAAATATCAATAATGTTTAGCTCTGGGCTCCACCTCTTAATTTTAATTATGTTTGTGCTGTTGTTGCCTGCTTCTCTTTTGGTTCAAGGCGATTCAGTAAGATTCAGAGGATCTGCTTCTAAGGAAATGCCAGATTCCCTCCTTCAGATGGAATTAGAATAGAATAGAGCTGGAGGGGACCTTGGAGGTCTTCTAGTCCAACCCCCTACTCGAGCAGGAGATACCCTATAACCGTGATGGCAAACCTATGGCATGAGTGCCACAGATGGCTTGCAGAGATATCTCTGCGGGCATTCAAGCCATTGCCCTAGCTCCGTTCTGCTGCGCATGAGCACACACCTCCAGTTGGCCAGCTGATTTTCGGGTCTCTGGTGCGAATGAGCCGAGGTGGCGCAGTGGTTAGAGTGCAGTACTGCAGGCCACTTCAGCTGACTGTTATCTGCAGTTCGGCGGTTCAAATCTCACCGGCTCAAGGTTGACTCAGCCTTCCATCCTTCCGAGGTGGGTAAAATGAGGACCCGGATTGTTGTTGGGGGCAAATATGCTGACTCTGTAAACTGCTTAGAGAGGGCTGAAAGCCCTATGAAGCGGCATATAAGTCTAACTGCTATTGTTTGAATGTCCTCACTGTAAGGAAGTTTCTCCTTAATTCCAGTCCAGCTTGCTTCTCTCCTTGATCAGTTTCCATCCGTTGCGTCTTATCCTGCTTTCAATTACTTTGGAGAATAGCTTCACCCCTCTTCTTTCTGACAGCCCTCAAATACTGGAAGACTGCTATCCTGGAAGGGACCTTGGAGGACTTCTAGTCCAACCCCCTACTTAAGCAGGACAGACAGACAGACAAGATAGCAATAGCACTTAGGCTTATATACTGCTTCACAGTGTTTTTACAGCCCTCTCTTAAGTGGTTTACAGAGTCACTTTCTTGCCCCCCAACAATCTGGGTCCTCATTTGACCCACCTCGGAAGGACGGAAGGCTGAGTCAACCTTGAGCCTGGTGAGATTTGAACTGCCAAATTGCAGGCAGCTGGCAGTCAACAGAAGTAGCCTGCAGTACTGCACTCTAACCACTGCGCCACCATGGCTCCTCTTAACTGGAATGTAATGTGTGGGCCTTGATTCTTCACATAGGCTACAACATTTTCTTTTGGAAAGGATGCATTAGTTCTAAGAACTCTTCTGCATCAAGCCCTCTTTTCTTCACGGATTACTGGATTTGCCACCTCTACTAATGAGGAGTGGGCCGAATCTAGAAGTTTCCTTTTTTTCCACTAAATGTGGTAATTAAACCCAAAGGAATAGAAAGAAAGCAATTTGCACGCTTGACTGGCTCACGTGAGTTAGTTAGTCAAGTAAACAAATGAACCTCAGGCCTCCAGGAAGGCACTGGGTCTTTTATATACCACAATTCTTGGTTTGTATAGAACAAGCCAGGAATTAGCTGAAGTGAAACTGAATTCCACTTCACCCTGACCAAACTTTATGAAGCAGAAGAAGAGAGAAAGAATGCAAGGCTGATCATTGTAACACAAAACGGAGTGTGTGAATTGTAAACTCAATCAGTCAGAATAAAGCTGGAAGGGACCTTGGAGGTCTTCTAGTCCAACCCTCTGCTCAAGCAGGAAACCCTGGATCACAGTCAGCATTAGTGTTATAGGAAAGCTTACTGATAGGTATCCGTAGAAATTAGCTCCTTATTTCAATGTAATTCCTGCAATTCCTACTCAAGACCTAACGGCAAACAAATTAAATCAAATCTATATATATATAAAAGGCAAACACCACTCACTCTTCACAAAATCTCCAGAACTGTAAAGCCTGCAAACTTGAAATTTGGCACGTATGTTCCCCTTGACTGCTATGTGCTTGCTAAGAAAGGATTTTTCGAAATGACTATCAGATCATTAGTATTTCTTATACGGTAATTAACACGCTCTGATGCTAAGGAGTTCTACTCCCCCTCCCCACCTGAAAAGAACTCTGTTCCAACTGCCAGTTGCCTTACATTCCGTTACCTCAGTTCAAATTGGCAGATGTTCCACTCCTTCACTCAGGAGCGGTCTGGGGCTCCTTACAGTATTAAACGTCGCTACCTCACCAAAATGTCTACGCCTTCCACCTGCGGAACTGCTTCTGGACTCAAGGCGGCGGGAGCGATATTCCCTTATGTGTTTCAACCACCGACCAGCACTGAGCCAACGGATTGCGAACCAAATTTCTCCTGCATAGCCCAATCACAACATTTCGTCACGAAGCATGGGTTATCCAGCTCGTAATAAATAAAACAAATAAAAACGACACTGCAGTACGCTGAAAACTTTGGCAGTGGTGATCAGGTTGGTTTTGGCAGTTGGGATGTAGGTGCAAGCCCCCCCCTCCCCCATTCCAATCCAAACCTGAGAATCCATCCCAGAATATGAAGGAAAAGTTCAAAGAACTTTTAGAAGTCAAGCAAAGCGCAAGGAATATTTTACTCCCCCTCCCCACTTGAAAAGAACTCTGTTCCAACTGCCAGTTGCCTCACATTCCGTTACCTCAGTTCAAATTGGCAGATGTTCCACTCCTTCACTCAGGAGGGGTCTGGGGCTCCTTACAGTATTAAATGTCGGTACCTCACCAAGATGCCTACGCCTTCCACCTGTGGAACTGCTTCTGAGACCAGGGGGAAAATATTAAAAATGGATGTAACGGAGATGAAAATGTTCTAAGTGCTAGTTCTTTGTGCGCTAACTCCGCGGCCTCTTCTGATTCCTCTTGCCTCAGGCCTATGCTGAGATGCTACCTCCTGAGGGGGGAAAAACCCACTCCACAACCATTTGTATACACAATGCCCGCATACTACGCGCTAAAAAGTGAGTTTAGCTCCATGCACTTCGATGTTCCATACCATTCTTGGTCATCGGGATTTGGGATTTCGTGGGATTAGATCAGTGGTGGGATTCAGCCGGTTCACACCTATTCGGGAGAACCGGTTCGTAACTTTCTAAGCAGTTCGGAGAACCGGTTGTTGGAAGAAATCTCATTTTATTTTGTTTTTCCACTTTTCAGGGCTAATCCTGTAAGGAAGGCAGGAAGGTAACATCCTGGTGTTGTTTCTAGCCTCATCTTTATTGTCCTCGCTTACAGAAACTGCTTCTCTGGTTAACCCTTATTACATTGTCACAGCTAAGGCAAAGCGCCCATCAACGTGAGTTGGCCACGGCCACATTGCCACATGACCACCGAGCTATGCCTACCCAGCTGGTCATTATGGCAGAGAACCGGTTGTTAAATTATTTGAATCCCACCACTGGATTAGATGGTAAACGATGAAGGAGAGAAGCAACCTAGAACGAAGGGGAAATTTCCTGACAGTGGGAACAATTAATCAAGGGAACGACTTGCCACCAGAAGCTGTGTGTGCTCCAACATTGGAGGTTTTTAAGAAGAGACTGGACAATCATTGATCCAGAATCATGATGAGTCTCCTGTCCGAGCAGAGGGCTGGACTAGAAGACCTCCAAGGTCCCTTCCAACTCTGTTAGTCTCTGTTATGTCTTAAGATGGCATTGTGTTTAATCTACTCTGCACTGTGTGGTTCTAATTTTTAAGCCTGGCTGTTGTTGTTTTTTTAAATGATTTCTCCTATATGTTTATGGTTTTATTGCAATACTGCAGAGTCTCTTCGAGTGACGTGGCGACAGCACCCGGATTTTGATTGTGGGGGATGCTGTGTCAAACATGAGAATGAGGATCGTTCAGAAGCCACTTTTTTTTCAGTGCTGTTGTAACTTGGAGGGGTCCTTGGTGCTCTCTGAGCTTGGTGGTTTTCTTGCAGACGTTTCATTACCCAACTAGGTAGCATCATCTGTGGTAGAAAAGTGTGGGGATTGAGAGAAGGAGGAGGAGGAGGAGAAGGAGGATGAGGAGGAGAAGGAAGAGGAAGGACCCCACTGTTTTCCTCCTCCCCCTCCTCCTCCTTCTCCTCCCCCTCTTCCTCCTCCCCCTAATCCTCCTCCCCCTCCTCCTCCTCCTCCTCCTCCTCCTCCTCGTCCTCCCCCTCCTCCTCCCCCTCCTCCTCCTCCTCCTCCTCCTCCTCCTCTTCCCCCTCCTCCTCCCCCTCCTCCTCCTCCTCCTCCTCCTCCTCTACCACAAACCACACTCCCTACTAGCATAGATGATGCTACCTAGTTGGGTAATGAAACATTTGCAAGAAAACAAGGAAGCTCAGGGAGCACAGCAAGGACATTAGAGTACAATAATTAGATGAACGGCATCCCCTAATATAAATTATTATTCCCAAAGCTATTTCACTAATGAAATGTCTGCAAGAAAACCACCAAGCTGAGAAAGCACCAAGGACCCCACAGTCCTCCTCCTCCTCCCTGCAACCCCAACTCCCTTCTAACACTGATGATGTTACCTAGTTAGGTCGTGAAACGTCCACAGGCAAACCCACCAAGCTCAGCGAGCCTCAAGGACCCTTCCCATTGACCCCAAGCTACCCATATCCCCCTCTTTGCAACTTCGAATGGCCACTAAACAAACGGTCGTATGTTGAGGAATGCCACCCTGCACTTCCTGCCAAAGCCTTTCGCACGCTGCCATTGTAAATGGAGAACTTCTGTGTGGCACGGCTGCCTTAAGCGGCGTAACAATACCACGATGCTTCCATTACGCGGGAAATTACAGATCTACCCTAAGGGGGCTGAAAATCTCTCCAGCCAGCACCGTGCAAAGAGCTGCACTTGGATAATTCTTGAAATTACACTTCAACGCCCTTCATTTTAGGGCTTGGTGCCAGCAGGCAGGGAAATAAGAACTCACAGGATGGTAGGATGGAAAGGAGAGAAAGAGGAGGAGAGGAGGGTAGGAAGGGAAAGAGGAAGAGCAGGAGCAAAGGAGAGGTAAGGGAAGAAGGAAGGGGAAGGAGAGGAGGAAGGAAGAAAGTAGAGAAGGGAGTGAGGGTGGAAAGAAAGAGGTAAGGAGAGGAGGATGGAAAGGAGAGAAAGAGGAGGAGAGAGGGTAGGAAGGGAAAGAGGAAGAGCAGGAATAGGAGAATACAGGAAGAAGGAAGGGAAAGGAGAGGAGGAAGGAAGAAAGTAGAGAAAGGAGAGAGGGTGGAAAGAAAGAGGTAAGGAGAGGAGGATGGAAAGGAGAGAAAGAGGAGGAGAGAGGGTAGGAAGGGGAAGAGGAAGAGCAGGAGTAGGAGAAAGGTACAGGAAGAAGGAAGGGGAAGGAGAGGAGGAAAGAAGAAAGTAGAGAAGAGAGAGAGGGTGGAAAGAAAGAGGTAAGGAGAGGAGGGTGGAAAGGAGAGAAAGAGAAGGAGAGGAGGATAGGAAGGGAAAGAGGAAGAGTAGAAGTAAGGAAGAGGTAAGGGAAGAAGGAAGGGAAAGGAGAGGAGGAAGGAAGAAAGGAGAGAAGGGAGGGAGAGAGAAAGGAAAGGGAAAGGAAAGGAGGATGGAAGGGAGAGAAAAGGAAGGAGAAAGGGTAGGAAGGGAAAGAGGAAAAGCAGGAGCAAAGGAGAGGTAAGGGAAGAAGGAAGGGGAAGGAGAGGAGGAAGGAAGAAAGTAGAGAAGGGAGAGAGGGTGGAAAGAAAGAGGTAAGGAGAGGAGGATGGAAAGGAGAGAAAGAGGAGGAAAGAGGGTAGGAAGGGGAAGAGGAAGAGCAGGAGTAGGAGAAAGGTACAGGAAGAAGGAAGGGAAAGGAGAGGAGGAAGGAAGAAAGTAGAGAAGGGAGGGAGGGAGAAAAGAAAGGGAAAATAAGGTGGTGTTACAACAGGAGGAAGGGATGGTAAACAAAGCAACCCAAACTGTATATTATAACCTATTAAATGAAATAATAAAAGTATAAGAATGATAAATGTTAAAACACCTGTAACCAAACGACATGCTCTATGTGATGATGGGGGGGGGGGTTTGTGTGTGTTTTTTTCCATTGTTGTGTGTATGTGTTGTCTATGTAATAAAAATAATATCGGGGGGGGGGGGAAAGAACTCACAGGATGGTATTTGAACCAACGTCTAATGGATGGGATGATGGTGCTGCTGCTTCGTTTTTAAAGCGTTCTGAATATATTTCCCTGCTTAGAAAATTTCATTTTCGTATTTTTATTTAATCTACCTAACTGTATCTCAGCTAGCGGCCGTTTCTGAGGTTTTATTCCCCCCCCCCAACCTCCCATTTGGGTCTCTCCATCAACAGCAGCTGTCACAATCCCCGATTCAACTTTGGTGCCCCGATTCTTGGCCAGAAATTGTTTAAAAAAAAATAATTTGCCTGCTTATTCAGCCCCCTCCCCAAAAAATAGGACGATGTATTTTTCTCCTCTTTTTCCTAATCTTTTCAAACCTTTCGCTCCTCTGCTGTCCCCACCCTCGGTTTCCAAGCTAGAGCAGTTGCTGTGAACGCCAGATAACCTATTCCATGAACTTTCTTCTATAAAGCCCATTTTTCCACCCTTTTATAAACCAGATTAGCTCAAGTAAACCGAACAGCTCCGGGAAAAGAAAATGTACACACACCTTCTCAGCCACGAGGCAATCCAAATACTCCGTGCCATGTTCTATTTCTGAAGCAAAGCAAATTAGGGGGTGACTTACTTTGTCTGAAATAAAAACATGTATGTGCACGGGCGCACAGACACACACACACACATTGATTAGGTACAGACAAACTTATTTCTGATAAAAGAGAATATTTGTAGCTAAGGGCTGAACTGTGGGGCCCTCAATGCTCTCTGAGCTTGGTGTTTTTCGTGAGTTAAGAGCAAACCCCAACTCTCTGGCTAGTTTGGTAGTGAAATGTCTGGAAGAAAACCACCCAGCTCAGACAGCAGCAAGGACCTCAATGCCTCCTCCTCCTCCTCCTCCCCCTCCCGCCCCCCCTCCTCCTCTCCACAAACATCACTCCCTTCTAGCACTGATGATGTTACCTAGTTGGGTAATGAAATGTCTGCAAGAAAACCACCCAGCTCAGAGATTAACAAGGACCCCACAGTCATCGTCGTCGTCGTCGTCGTCGTCGTCCTCCTCCTCCTCCTCCTCCTCCTCCTCCTCCCCCTCCCGCCCCCCCTCCTCCTCCTCTCCACAAACATCACTCCCTTCTAGCACTGATGATGTTATCTAGTTGGGTAATGAAATGTCTGCAAGAAAACCACCAAGCTCAGAGATTAACAAGGACCCCACAGTCATCGTCCTCCTCCTCCTCCTCTCCACAAACATCACTCCCTTCTAGCACTGATGATGTTACCTAGTTGGGTAATGAAATGTCTGGAAGAAAACAACTTAAGCTCAGAGAGCACCAGGGAGCCCACAGTCCTTCTCCTTCTCCTCCTCTCCACAAACACCATTCTCTCTAAGCAACCTAGAACTGAGGAGAAATTTCCTGACAATTAAAACAATTAATGCCTCCAGAAGCTGAGAAAGCTCCAACACTGGAAGTTTTTTAAAAGATGTTGGATAACCCTTTGTCTGAAGTGGTGTAAGGTTTCCTGCCTAAGCAGGGAGCTGGACTAGAAGACCTCCAAGGTCCCTTCAAACTCTGCTATTCTATTCTATTCTATTCTATTCTATTCCTGTATATTCTATTCTATTCTATTCTATTCCTATATATTCTATTCTATTCTATTCTATTCTATTCTATTCTATTCTATTCTATTCTATTCTATTCCTGTATATTCTATTCTATTCTATTCTATTCCTGTATATTCTATTCTATTCTATTCTATTCCTGTATATTCTATTCTATTCTATTCTATTCTATTCCTGTATATTCTATTCTATTCTATTCTATTCCTGTATATTCTATTCTATTCTATTCTTCTAGCCCCGATGATGTTGCCTATTTTGGTAATGAAATGTCTGCAAGAAACCCACCAAGCTCAGAAAGCACCAGGGAACCCACAGTCCTCCTCCTCCTCCTCTTTTCCACAAACCCAACTCCCTTCTAGCCCTGATGGTGTTACCTAGTTGGGTAATGAAACATCTGCAAGAAAAGCCACCAAGCTCGGAGAACACCAATGACCCCAAAGATTCTTTCTCTCACATCTTGTGTTTGTGAGAAGAGAGAGAAACGTTTACCAGGACAGGGGGGGGCATCCAGGAGAAGGTGTCCGAAAAGTGAAGATGACATCCAGAACTTTGCAACTAAAGTCCTTACTTGTGGCATGTGAAGCGTCTTTTTACATGCAACACGCGTAAAAAAGATCTTGCAGGCTTTTGAATGCACCTCAAAGGAATCTTAATTCTTCTGATGGTCCCTCTGATATGAAGCTGCATTAATTCTTGCTGATGCACCATCCACATGTTTAGCATCGCTTAAGGAACCACCAATTCCTTAAGTGACATGTTATAGAATAAGAAGACCAGCCATTTTTCTGTAGAGTGCACAGCAAATTCAAAATTTCTCCCAAATAGAACAGAACGGAACGGAATACAATAGAATGAACAGTTGGAAAGGACCTTGGAGGTCTTCTAGTCCAACCTCCTCCTTAGGCAGGAAACCCTATACCATTTTAGGCAAATGCTTGTCCAATCTCTTCTTCAAAACTTCCAGTGTTGGAGCATTCACAACTTCTAGAGGCAAATTCTGTTCCACTGATTAATTGTTCTCACTGTCAGGAAATTTCTCCTTAGTTCTACGTTGCTTCTCTCCTTGATGACTTTCCACCCATTGCTTCTTGTTCTACCCTCAGGTGCCTTGGAGAATAGCTTGACTCCCTCTTCTTTGTGGCAGCTCCTCACATGTTGGAAGACTGCTATCATGTCACCCCTAGTCCTTCTTTACATTAATGAAGAGTAGCCTCTTAATTAAGTGAAATCAGTTGAGTATAGCAAGAGTTAACTGAGAGGACAATGATATCCAACCAGTTGCTCATGAAGGAACTCTATATGTCTACGCTCTCTCAAATGAAAAAGAAAATTCTTGCCGCAACCATTTGTGGCACGAAAATTGCTCACAGAGGAATTGGCTGGATTTATGAAGTACAGCTAACCTGTCACTTGCAGAATCTCCCTGTGGAGATTCTTCTAGGCACAATATTGAGGAATATTGGAGACAGGAAAGTCTTGGGTTCAGCTTTAGAGACCAAAAGGCCTCCGGGTGAATGAGAAGTTCCACTTTTCTCTGAGTTTATAAAACTCTTTATTTGTTTACTGCAGCTTTCCAGCTTGAAAGGCTCTGTTGAAGGCACAGTTAGAGAGGAGGAGGAGGAGGAGGAGGAGGAGGAGGAGGAGGAGGAAGGAAGGAAGGAAGGAAGGAAGGAAGGAAGGAAGGAAGAAAGGAGAAGAAAGAAGCAGAAGGAGAAGGAGGAGGAGAAGAAGAAGAGGAGGGGGAAAGGAAGGAGAAGGGAGAAGGAGAAGAAGAGGAAGAGGAGGAAGGAAGAAGGAAAAGAAGAAGAGGAGGAGGAGGGGAGGAGAAGAAGAGGAGGAGGAAGGAAGGAGGGAAGGAGAAGGAAGCAAAAGGAGAAGAAGAGGAAGAAGAAGAGGAAGGAGAGGGGAGGGAAGGAGAAGAAGAAAAAGAGAAAAAGAAGGAAAGAAGGATGAAGGAAAAGAAGAAGAGGAGAAGGGGAGGAGGAAGGAAGGAAGAAGCAGAAGAAGAGGAAGAGGAGGAGAAATAGGGAGGAAAAAGAGGGAGGAGGAGAAGGAGTGGAAGAAAAGAAGAAGAAGAGGAGGAGCAGCAGGAAGAGGAAGTGGGCGGGGGGCTGGACTAGAAGACCTCCAAAGTCCCCTCCCAACCCTGTGATTCTACCTTCCATGAGGGCACATTTGCTCTGACCAGAGAGACAGAAATATCCCAGCCCTGAGGGAAATAAAACAGGAAAACCCTCGCCAGTCCCAGGCCGAAAAAGTGAAAAATCATAATTGACTTGCAAGAAATAAGCTGTGCAAACAACAGAAGAAGAGAGGAAGGATTTACACCTGGAGTAGTTCCCCATCAAATAGTTGTTCGCTGATCAATAGGCTGCCCGGGGTCCTTTTTCTGGATTGTTCTTTTTATTAGCTACAACCATAAACCCGTGCCGAAGCTTCCTTCCCTCCCCACAGATGGCATTTTATCGGCTTCTTTCGCCGAGACGCGTCAAGTTTTATATCTGCAAGATCAAATCTGCGAAAATCGAATCCGTCTCCAGCAAAAGGAATTATAATCGGCAAGGGGGAGCCTCTTCCTCTTAAAAATATGGATTTTGCGGCACGATTCTCTGCCATAAAACCATGGAAGTTAACCGTCCCACTTCACCGCATCTCTCAGGGCTCAAGGACGGAAGCACAGGTACTCCTCGACTTACGACTATTCATTTAGTGACCGTTCGAAACAAGGGACTCGTGGCTGTTTTTCATGGCAGCGTCCCCCAATTCTTGGGATCAAAATTCAGAGGCTCGGGGAACTGACTTGCATTTATGACCGTCGTAGTGTCCCAAGGTCACGTGATCCCCTTTTGCGACCTTCTTACAAGCCAAGTCAATGGGGAAGCTGGATCCACTTAATGACCGTGTCGCTACCGTAACAATGGCAGCCGTGGCAAGTAAAGTCATAAAGTGGAGCAAAACTCACTTCGCGAACGTCTCGCTTAGGGGCCCAATTGTGGTCGTAATTCGAGGATTCCCTGTGCGTTTTCAGAAATAAAGAGGGAAGGAATTGCAATTTTATCTGAATCCACCCCAAAATTGGGACGCTTGGCAGCTGACTCGCATTTATGACGGTCGCAGTGCCCCGGGGCCCACATGATCCCCCATTTGCGACCTCCTGACAAGCAAAGTCAACGGGGAAGCCGGATCCACTTAACAACCTTGTTAGTAACTTATCAACTGCAGTGATTCACTTCATCTCACCACGTGGCACCTGGGAAGATGACATCACCCAGCAAGGCTCAACCAAGCCTGGGACTCAGCACAGCCTGCAGAGTGGCCCCTGCATGGCCCCATAAGAGTCTGACAACCAATCAGAATTCAAGCTCAAACTCAGAAGCACAGAGGGCACAAAACCCACCATCTCTTCCCCTTTTCCCACCCCAGGACCTCAAACCACGTGGTCCTGTCCACCATTAGCAATAGCAGTTAGACTTATATACCGCTTCATAGGGCTTTCAGCCCTCTCTAAGCGGTTTACAGAGTCAGCATTTTGCCCCCAACAACAATCCGGGTCCTCATTTTACCTACCTTGGAAGGATGGAAGGCTGAGTCAACCCTGAGCCGGTGAGATTTGAACCGCCGAACTGCAGAACTAGCAGTCAGCTGAAGTAGCCTGCAGTGCTGCACTCTAACCACTGCGCCACCTCGGCACTCTTAAACCATCTTTCCAAGCAGCCTCCATGTTCCCAGTGTCTTTTCCCCCACTTGGAACCGTCTTAAATCGAGGATGATCTGGTGTTTCAGATAACAGAGGGAAGGAACTGGAATTTTACCTGAATCCTCCATCCGCAGCTTCTTGTTGCTGGGATTTTCATCGCTATCGTCATCCGACATATCCATCTCTTCTTCCCTCCTGATCCCCATCAGCTGTTCGCTTTGGGCGTTCCTGAGTTCCTAAAAACAAGCAAAAACGACAAAACCCCAAAACTTACTTCATTAGTCCCGGCTGAAGCAAAATCCTACTTCCTGAAGTCGATTCGCTTCCTTGGAAAGCCGCTGTCTAACGTTTTGTCCAGTTAATTTTTTAAAAAAAAAAAAACACACACACACAACGTTTTGGCAGTTCTGATCATTATTAATGTCCAGTTTCAAATGTCCTGCCTTGGTTACGTTAAGGTTTTAAGTTTCACACATTTGGTTCTTAGGAGGGACGTGTTAAGCTACACGGGAATACTTTCGGTGGACTCTGACAAAGTTATGGTTAAAAAAATTAAGAGCTTCAAAGAGATTGATGTGTGTGTGTGTGTGTGTGTGTGTGTGTGTGTGTGTAAGTCCACTGCTTCCATTCTCTGTCCATCGGCTCGTCACAAGAGACCATCCAGACAGAAACCCAATATTTTTACTGTTGCCTTTGTTACATTTATTTATCAGCACAAATACAACACACACACACACACACACACACACACACACACATGTTGTATTTGTGCTGAGTAAAAAAAGGCAACAGTAAAAATACTGGGTTTCTGTCTGGATGGTCTCTTGTGACGAGCCGAAAAACAGAGAATGGAAGCAGTGACCTTCCTCCCATATTTGGGCATACCAGGGGTTGTAAAATCAATCAATCTATCTATCTATCTATCTATCTATCTATCTATCTATCTATCTATCTATCTATCATCTATCTATCTATCTATCTATCTATCTATCTATCTATCTATCTATCTATCTATCTATCATCTATCTATCTATCTATCTATCTATCTATCTATCTATCTATCTATGTTGCATTTGTGTTGCATTTGTGCTGATAAATAAATAACAAAGGCAACAGTAAAAAAAAAATAATGGCTTTCTGTCCTGATGGTCTCTTGTGACGAGCTGATACACAGAAAAAGGGAGCAGTATGCTTCCTCCATATTTGGGCATACCAGGGGTTGTGACACACACACACACACACACACACACACACACACACACATATATATATACACACAAACACACACACACACACACACACACACCCCACTTTAGGTGGGTTCTACAGGTATCTAGCTGGGACATTGAACGCTCTCTATTGGAAATTCCATGTTCTACATCTAAATGACAAAAGATCTTTCTCCAAGGGAAATAGAGTTAGGAAAAATAATCTATATTAGGGGACGTCATTCATCTGATTATTGCACTCTGGGGCCCTGGGTGCTCTCTGAGCTGGGTGGTTTTCTTGCAGGCGTTTTATTACCCAACTAGGAGACATCATCAGTGCTAGAAAGAGGAAGAGAAGAAAGGATAGGAGGACTGTGGGGCCCTTAGTGCTCTCTGAGTTTGGGTTTTTTTCTTTCAGATGTTTCATTGCCCAACAAGGTAACATCATCAGTGCTAGAACAGAGTGGGGTTTGTGGTAGAGGAGGAGGAGGAGGAGGAAGAGGAGGAGGAGGAAGAGAAGGAGGAAGAAAAGAAAGGATAGGAGGACTGTGGGGCCCTTAGTGCTCTCTGAGTTTAGATGTTTCATTATCCAACTAAGTAATAGTAATATGATCGTGTTGCTTAGCACCTTTGGGATACCGCTAGGTTGGTGAGTAGCTCTGTGCCCAGCTGAAGAGGGGGGTTGCCGGGCGGCTGGTCTCTTGCGAGTGGGCTCCCAAGGAGCTGGGCACAGAGCCTCAGGGGCGAATGGCTGTGTTGCGCTGTCGCAGCAGCGCAGCACAGCAGCCATGAAGTGACCACGCTCACGAGCAGCCACCCGGCAAACCCCCTTTCCACCGGGCACAGTGCCATTTACTGGCCTAGGGGTATCGCCAAACCACCTGAGCACCTGTTCACCGCCACCTGGCTCCCGCGGCTTAGGGCCTTCGAAATGGCAGTGAATGGCGCTCTGCACAGCTGGAAGGGGGGGTTGCGCGAGCGGCTGTTCCGCTCTTGCTCACGTGTCTGCCAGCCTCATGATGCCCTGGCCTAGCTCTCTCCGCAGAGCCAGGACACCTCCGCTGCAGCCACCACCGCATAGCTTTTTCTGCGACTTCCAAACCGAGTATTCCGGTAGTGGCCGCTCTGGGCATACGCTCTATGGTTGTACACTCTGCTGGCAGTTGGGCCACCAACCATAGAGCATATGCCCCGAGCGGCTGGGGAGTGGTGAACAGGCGCTCATGCGGCTTGGCGATATCCCTGGGTCAGTGAATGGCGCTGTGCCCGGCTGTAAAGGGGGTTTGCCGGTTGGCTGCTCATGAGTGTGATCGCTTCATGGCTGTTGTGTTGCGCTGCTGCGATGGCGCAACACAGCCATTCGCCCCTGAGGCTGTGCCCGGCTCTTTGGGAACCCGCTCGCAAGAGAGCAGCCGCCCGGCAACCCCACAAAACAATAAACCCTCCCCTCATAATAAGCCCCAAGCCATATTTGGTGTGTAAAAAGAAAATAAGACCCTGTCTTATTTTGGGGGAAACACTGTAAAAGTAGCTACATTTATTTAAGCAGTGTTGGTGGTGGAAATGTTGTTGGTTAAGGTTTGAGTGTTTGTCTTAGTTTACAGTCCCTTGTTTGGGATATTGTTTACTGCTTGATTGTGGGTCTAGTATTAATCTTGGTGTTAATCTCAGCTTATTTGGGTGTTGATTGTTGGCAAAGAGGTACTATTTTTGCGTGACCCATCAAAACTGCGCTCGACTAAAGCGCGCCCGATTAAACTGCGTCACTGACATCATCAACAGGGCGACAACAGCCAGCGCGGAGAAAGAAGGGCGCTTTAAATAGCGCTTTGAAAGCAAGCCGATTCAACTTAAGGTAAGGATTAGGTTTAGGGTTAGGTTTAGGGTTAGGTTAAGGGTTAGGGTTAGGTTTAGGGTTAAGTTAAGGGTTAGGTTTAGGGTTAGGTTAAGGGTTAGGGTTAGAGTTAGGTTAAGGGTTTTAGGTTTAGGGTTAGGTTTAGGATTAGGTTTAGGGGGGTTAGGTTTAGGGGTTAATTTTAGGTTTAGGGTTTACAGCGTGCTTCTGTCTCCGCGCTGTTGTCGCCCTGTTAATGACGTCAGTGACACGGTTTAGTCGGGCGCGGTTTAGTCGAGCGCGGTTTTGTGGTGGAACCTATTTTTGATTGTCTCAAGAAGAAGGATCGCTGAAATTGGGTATGTCTAGTTTAACAAAAAGAAGGACCAGGGATGACATGACAGACGTCTTCCAATATCTCAGGGGCTGCCACAAAGAAGAGGAGGTCACCCTATTCTTCAAAACACCAGAAGGCGGGAGAAGAGGCAACGGAATGAAACCAATCAAGGAGAAGCAAGCTGGAATTAAGGAGAAACTTCCTAACAGCAAAGACAATTAATCAGTGGGACAGCTTCCCTCCAGAAGTTGTGGGTACTCCATCACTGGAAGTTTTAAAGAAGAGATTGGACAACCATTTGACTGATAGTATCAGGTTTTCTGCCTGAAAAATGGTTGGACTAGAAGACCTCCAACGTCCCTTCCAATTCCTTTATTCTGTTCTGCTATTCTTTTGAACGGTGTGTAGATATTGCTCATCTCTATGTGCCCGTCGGTGGCCAATTTGTCAGTATGATGGGCTTCCAGGACTATTCTAGCATTTTGGGGGCTTAGCTTGGTCTGGGATCCTTGCAGTTTTCCAGTTGAAACTATGATTAAGTATAGTAACTGGTGTACTCTATGACCTTTGAGATTTAAATGACTTTTAAAAAAAGAGCTCCATTTGAAAGTTGCGGCGAGAACAGATCCTCTGTGGGATGTTTAAGGCCAAAGCGTTTGCTTCAGGTGGCCCCATTTGAAAGTGTGCATAATTTTCGAGATAAATCCTTCCTGTTTAAGCTATGACCTGATCTATTTTTGGTGACCTTGAGGGAGAGGAGTCAGGGCCCGCAGAAAAGTGCTTCAAAAATTACTTCATAGCAGAACAAACCTGTTACCTGAATTGGAGAGATGAAGGCCTCAGGCCTTATGAAATAAATGTTGGGGATGAACAGCCAATCTTGACGGAAGTCACCCAATAGGAAAGACAGCGGAGGAAGGCAAACGACGAGTAAAAGGACTTGAGTTTTCACAAAACTTCTCAGAAAAGATGGTGACATTAGGGCTACCTGTTCTGATTCAGCTCCCAAAACACGACAAAGCCTCGGATGTTTAATTAGGAATGCCGGCAGTCCCGGCAAAAAGTTTTGCCTCAGGCTAACAAGACTCTCTGGCAGGGAGATGAGTAGTTGTCTGCCCCACCTATTCATCTCCACCCCCTGCCTTTTATCTCCAGAGCTCGGATGGGGCTTCGCTAGCAGCGGTGTCTCATCTGTCCCGAGAACCAGCCCATAGATTTCCACTGCTCTCCTCTCCTCTGCCACATCTATTCATCTCCGCCCTCTGCCTTTTATCTCCAGAGCTCGGATGGGGCTTCGCTAGCAGCAGTGTCTCGTCCGTCCCAAGGACCGGCCCATAGATTTCCACCGCTCTCCTCTCCTCTGCCACATCTATTCATCTCCGCCCCCTGCCTTTTATCCTCAGAGCTAGGGTGGGGCTTCGCTAGCAGTGGTGTCTCTTCTGTCCCAAGGACCGGCCCATAGATTTCCACTGCTCTCCTCTCCTCTGCCTTCTGCACATCCGTGTGTCAGGCACTGAACCCAGCTGTTCCTTCTCTTCCTCATCAGCCACCTCCAGACCTGGGGGCTCTTGACTCTCCATCTGACGGACAACCCAGGCTCCGTCTCTCTCTCTCTCTCTCCCTCCCTCCCTCCCTCCCTCCCTCTCTCTCTCTCTCTCTCCCTGCTATCTCCATTCCCTCTTCCCCCATGGAGCTCCCAGGTTGCCTTGATCCTAACCCTGATTCCCACACCTCCTCCTCCTCCTCTGATTCGGCTGCTGGAGGGCCTGGCGGCTGGCCGGCCACAACACTACCTTCCCTGAACGCTGCTGGCACAAGGAAGATTGAGAGAATTCGCTTTTAGCCTAATAATAGCATCAGCTGCAACACAAGGATGTACACCAGTGATAAGTGTAACACCTTTGGGTCCAGAGACAGCTAATTTTTCTATTGGGAAAAAAAGACCCCAGTTCCCAGGGAGATGGCATTAAATCTTTGGCAGAAGAAAGAGAAGTGACTTCTGAGGAGAAACTGTGGTTGAGGAATGTGCCGTTTTATTCCTCGCAATTAATGAGGGACTCAAATAATTTGTTGGCGAGATGCATCCAGTGTTTGTCAATAAATGCAATCCATTATCCTCCAGGCGTGTGAAGCCTTTAATCGCAACGGGAGGTGCCGAAGCTGATGGATGGAAGATTTACAAAGGAGGCCTTGGAAACTCAAGGAGTCTTCTATCCCATTTATTAGGGCCATAAATCCCATTTGCATTCCCTTCCAAAGATGTCAGGAAGTGTTTGGGGTGCAGGCAATGGAGCGCCTAGAATGTAACACAAGTGGTCCTCCACTTACGGCCACAATGGACAACCCCATTGTGGACATTTTGGTTGCCGAGACATTGGTTACGTTGAATTTTGCCCCGTCCTTTCTGGCCTCCGTTGTTAAATGAATTGCTGCAGTTAGTAACCCGGTTGTTAAGTGAATCCGGCTTATCAGAAGGTCGCAAAAGGAAGACCACACGACCCCCGGGACACTAAAACCGTCACAAAAAGGAGTCCAACTGCTGACCATGGAGATGTTGCGATGTTTGTAAGTGGGGAAAACGGTCGTAAGTCGCTTTTTTTAAGCAACAATATAACTTTGAACAGTCACTAAATGAACTGTTGTAACTCGAGGACTATGTGTATACATCTAATTCCAATTCCAACTTTTTAAGAATGGTGGCAACTCTGACATGGAGACAGACCTAAAGAATCGCTTGATTAGTTCATCGCAAGGGTGGGACTTCTCTGTGGGAGCCTAAGAGTGGGAATAATAGAATAGAACAGAATATAGAATAACAGAGTTGGAAGGGACCTTGGAGGTCTTCTAGTCCAACCCCCTTCTTAGGCAGGAAACCCTACAGCACTTCAGTCAAATGGTTATCCAACATCTTCTTAAAAACTTCTAGTGTTGGAGCATTCACAACTTCTGGAGGCAACTTCTGTTCCACTGATTAATTCTTCTAACTGTCAGGAAATTTCTCCTTAGCTCTAAGTTGCTTCTCTCCTTGATTAGTTTCCACCCATTGCGTCTTGTCCTGCCTTCAGGTGCTTTGGAGAATAGCTTGACTCCCTCTTCTTTGGGGAAACCCCTGAGATATTGGAATACTGCTGTCATGTCTCCCCTGGTCCTTCTTTTCATTAAACTAGACATACCCAGTTCCTGCAACCATTATTCATATGTTTTATCCTCCAGTCCCCTAATCCTCTTTGTTGCTCTTCTCTGCACTCTTTCCAGAGTCTCCACATCTTTATTCCCTTCCATGAAAGTGACTCTTTTTAAAAATTGCATTGCAACTATCACTTTTCCATCTCTTGACATAAAAAAACAACAACAATGTCCCCTGTGTTCTCCCTGACTATGTAATTGCATAGCCCATTTCAGGAAGTCCCAAAGGTGCTTTTTTCAGGAGGCAACTGGACTTTCTGTTTTTTCTTTGAAGATGTTTCGCTTCTCATCCGAGAAGCTTCTTCAGCTCTGACTGGATGGTGGGGAATGGAATTATACTCCTTGCAGACAGCTGGTCATTTGCATCCTTTGAGAGAGTCTTTGAGGCCACTGGGAGGACTCTCTGAATCCTCAGAGTCACCTGAATGGTGCAAATGGATGTTTGAGCTTTCTTGGAACTGGTGAAAGGACCACATGTTGTGGAGCTGTGCATTCTTCAGGTGTTTTCTGCCCTCTGTCCTTTCACTGTTGAAGATGGGCACCGGCTGTCGTGGTGTCTGTGTTGTCTGCAATTCAAACTGAAGGGCAAATTATTCACGTATTCTGCAATTTTTCTGGAAATCTGTTCATCTGACTCTCTAGAAGGACGCAAAAGACCAGCTGTCTGCAAGGAGTATAAATCCTTCCCTTCTCCACCACCCGGTCAGAGCTGAAGAGGCTTCTGGGATGAGAAGCAAAACAACTTCGAAGAAAAAAGAAGAAAGTCCAGTTGCCTCCTGAAAAAGCCCCTTTGGGACAACCAGGACCTGGAGGACAGAGAATCTCCACAGAGATTTAGCTATGCACTTTTGGATGAATCTTCCTTGGAATGGAACAGGTGTACGAACGGATTTCCAAAAAAATGCAGACGACAGGAACCGCTTTGCGCTTCAGATTGAGATGCAGACAACACAGAGACCACGACAGCCGGTGCCCATCTTTCAACAGTGAAGGGACAGAGGGCAGAGAACATCGCACAGAAAACACAGCCTCACAACATGTCGTTTTTTCAGCAGTTCCAAAAAGACTCCACACACCCATTTGTATTGAATTGAATTGAATTCAAGGGGGGGGGGGGCAACAGTTCTTTAGTCCCAGGCCTGTCGGAACAGCCAGGTTTTAAGGGCTTTGCGGAAGGCCTGGAGGGTGGTGAGGGTTCGAATCTCCACGGGGAGCTCGTTCCAGAGGGTCGGAGCAGCCACAGAGAAGGCTCTCCTCCGGGTAGTCGCCAGTCGGCATTGGCCAGTGGATGGAATTCGGAGGAGGCCTAATCTGTGGGATCTAATCGGTCTAGAGGAGGTGATTGGCAGCAGGTGACCCTGAGGACACAAAGATACCCCCCCAGTGGCCTCAACGACTCTCCAAAAAGGATGCCAATGACCAGCCGTCTGCAAGGAATATAAATCCTCCCATCCTCCACCCTTCAGTCAGAACCAGAGGAAGCTTCTTGCGTGAGAAGTAAAACCTCTTCAAAGAAAAAAAAATAACCCCAAGAAAGTCCAGTTGCCTCTTGGGGGGGGGGGAAACACCTTTGGGACAACCTTGACCTGGATGACAGAGAATCCCCGCAGACATTCCAGGAGGGGTTTCAGGAAGCAAAGTTTCTTTTGTGTTTTTTCAAAAGTAAGCCTCACATTCTCTCCCTCATCCCTAAAGAGGCCACGTAGCTTGGATTTCTTATTAACATGTGCTCTGCAAATCAATAAAGCAACCCAATTTACCCTGCTACACAAATCTCCGACAACTTCCTAAGCATGAAAATCAAGGGAATTTGCATTCAAGCCGTGGCGTTTTGGAAGCCACCAATCAGCATAAAGTCGCCCTCTTTAACCTAACAGCTTCCTGGCTTTTTTCCCCCCTGCAATCCCACTTTTATTTATTTATATTTTTTATCTAATTTTGTTTTTAAAAAAATCATTCCTACTTTAACTATTCTTACAAATAACTCAAGGCGGTGAACATATTCAACATACCTCCTTCTATTTTCACCACGCTAACCCTTCATGATGGGTTGGGTTGGGTTGAGAGAGAGAGAGAGAGAAGATAAATAGATAGCTACGTAGATAGAACGGATAAACATAGACAGACATGAATAGATTATGATGACAGATGATGGATGGATGGATGGATGGATGGATGGATGGATGGATGGATGGATAGATAGATAGATGAGAGAGACAGATGATAGGTGAGATAGATAGATGGATGGATGGATGGATGGATGGATGGATGGATAGATAGATAAATAGATAGATAGATGAGAGAGACAGATGATAGGTGAGATAGATAGATAGATAGATAGATAGATAGATAGATGGATGGATGGATGGATGGATGGATGGATGGATGGATGGATGGATGGATAGATAGATAGATAGATAGATAGATAGATAGATAGATAGATAGATAGATAGATAGGGGAGAGAGATGATAGGTGAGATAGATAGATAGATGGATGGATGGATGGATGGATGGATGGATGGATGGATGGAGAGAGAGAGAGAGAGAGAGAGAGAGATGGGACTCAGGTGGGACTAGAATTCATTGTGTCCCAGTGATTGCTCCAAAGTCACTCAACTGGCTTTCATGCCTAAAATGGAACTAGAACTCTCAGTCTCCTGGCGATTGGCCCCAAATCACCCAGACGTCTCTTGTGCTTAAGGTAGGACTAGAACTCACCATCCCTAGTGATTGGCCCAAAGTCGCCCAACTGGCTTTCATAGCTAAGGTAGGACTAGAACTCACCATCCCTAGTGCCCACATCGGAGTCTGACTCTGTG
>NC_045551.1:68892565-68925065 GCF_009769535.1 Thamnophis elegans
AGGACAAACCAGGTGGTATGATTCTGAGTCCCCTCCTTCTGTCCGATACCTTATGTCCTATCACTGGTCTTTCCAGATTGGGCATCAAATGGACAAGATAGGGGATGAGCACTGAATTGCAAAGTCTGTTGCATTTTGTACCAGCTTCACCTAGAAGTTCAAAAAAGGTCTGATTCACCACAATGCTTTATCTACCATCCTGCAGGTGATGTTCCTTTCACGCAGGTGCCCCAAAGGTGCTTTTTCAAGAGGCAACTGGACTTTCTGGTTTTTCCTTGAAGATATTTCACTTCTCATCCAAGAAGCTTCTTCAGCTCTGACTGGATGGTGGGGAATGGAAGGATTTATACTCCTTGCAGACAGCTGGTCATTTGCATCCTTTATTGGGGTCGTTGAGGTCACCTGGAGGTTTCTCTGTGTCCTCAGGGTCACCTGCCAGAGGAATACCCTTCGAATGCTGTGGGAGTATGAATGGATTTCCATAAAAAATGCAGACCCCCAAGGGCACAGATAAACCTCCAAGTGGCCTCAACGGCTCTCAGAAAGAGCACTGACAACCAGACGCCAGGAATTTAATAAATTCGACTGCAAGGAATATAAATCCTTCTATTCTCCCTCATTCAGTCAGAATTGAAGAAGCTTCTTGGATGGGAAGCGAAACCTTTTCAAGCAAAATAAGAAAGTCCAGATACCCTTTGAAAGAAGTACATCATTTAATGTTCTTTTTTATATATAAATAAGGCCAGGAAGCAGTCATAACTTAACAAGGACTTCCTTTCCCACTTCTGCAGGACCTCTCAGTTGAATCTGAGCTCTTATTAGGATGAGGAAGTTGTTTTTTTTCTGCTATCTGGGTTCAAGAAAAACTTTGCAGCTCCTTGCTATCACCGCATCAATAAAAAAAAAATCTTATCCTTGATAGGACTCAAAAGATTAAAAATGTGGGATTCTGGCTGGACAGTGCCCTATTTTATAAAGTTCGGATTGTGGACCCTTAAAAAACATCCCCCATTTATTTTGTCCAAGGTCAATTTGGAAAAATGACCATGCCTGTCCTAAGCTAATACTAATGAAATAAGAAATCTGGATTTCCAATATCTCCTTAGCGGTTATGTTGCTAGGAATATTTATGATGGAGAAGATTGTTCTGAAACAAATCTGCTTTGTCCAATAGCTTCCTCCACTTTCGGACAATATTGTGATGAATTAAATTCATTTTGGAATTCATTCACTCCAGGACTACGACGTGAATGTTGAGGCGACTTTGCTAATTCTCCCCATTAGCTGTTTTAGTGGAAGGGATATTGTCCCCCAAGAGTTTCAGCTGTATAAACCGTTGCAGGGACTCTGGAAACAATCCTTAATTACTTTTACACACAACAATTGCGGCAATTTAAAGACTGCTGAACAAAGGCACAATCCACCACAGGCCCCTTGGCATTTCCCTCCGCCCCCACAACTTGGTCCAAGGCTGTGAAATGACTGGATAAAAACAGAAAAGGAAAAATTCACCCACCTCGGAGTGCTTGCGCCAAATATCTAGGTTCTTCCGTTGAGCTTTGGAGAAATGGTCCCAAGCTTTTTGCCGGGCGGAGGCGTTGAAAACGGCCACAATCTGCTCAACTTTGGTGAACAAGGAAGTCAAACAAGACAAGCAATTTATGTTGTGATCGCTAAAGGAAAGCCATGTAAAGACACGGGGAGTCCCGCGGATGACGCCACTCCTGGAATGGCCTCATCCGCGGCCTCCGACCGCGTGTCTTTTCTGTACTTACATTTCAGAACTGTTGGAGGTTTCCTCCTCCTTCAGGTGTCTGCTCACAACTTTAGTCTACAACCGGTTGCGCCCTGATTACAGACAGATTGGCATGCAGTTAATGGCTTCTCCAGTTGTTGTTACAGTCCTGACTTGTATACATGAGATGCTAAGTTAGAGGTGAAGCTGTAGAAAAACCCCAATTTGTAGCTTCTGAAGCTGTAATTCTAGAACCTGGATGAAGTTTGTTGCCACTTTGAATGTACACTAATTGGCATACGTTAAAGTGAAATTTTGTGGCATACAGATCTCAAAGGGTACACCTCCAATATACACTACATAAATGGCAAAATAAATAAATAAATAAATAAATACAAAATTACGCCTATACCCACATACACACATAGAAACAACGCAGTCTAGTTCAGATGTGTACATGTCCATGGCAAGAAAAACAAATCTTGGGAGTTTATTGGACGGATAGCCAAGGCCTGTAACAAAGCTGTTACAGAAATCCTGTCAGAAATACTTCGGAACCTCCTCTGATGGGGGAGCAATAGAAACAGAGCGTGAAGTGGGTGTGTGGGGGTCTCTCACAATCCTTCGAGCTCTAAGTACTTAGCATTTATAAGCAGGGTCCTGAATAATGGGAAGTGAGCTTTTTATAATCGTCTCCACTGTCCTCACCACTCTCTGTAGGGGCTTTCTATCTGAGGCACTGCAATCACCGCACCAAACGGATGCATTTTGTTAAACCACTCTTAATTGTGCCTCTGTAAAAAGTGGCCAGGACAGAAGAAGAAAGATGTGCTCTCCTCATCCGATGCAGGATTAGTCCATGCTTCACTAAGGACGACGTGTTGACAGGCCAGTTCAGATTGTTAAGGTGCAGATAACTAATTGTCTGTACCCCCGGATACTTCATACTATTAAGTCTTAACAGTATTAATACTGTTGCATCCCTGATACTGAGTGTAGTATGACTAAGCCAGCTGTTTATTTTACCCAAGAACATGCCTCAGTTGACTCAATGGGACTTATTTTTTAGTAGACACGTATAAGATTATACTCTTATTGAAAGTGTTAAGGAAATTCCCAAGTTGGAACTTGAGTTAATCTAAAGAAGATGGCACCATTTATTTACCTATCCTTTTAAATGAAGACTTCTCTCTTCATCACCCTTGTGGGCCAATGTCTTCCACAAAACATTTTAAGTCTGCTTATCCCTCGTATTTGCAAACTGCAGCTCTACAGTATTAAAGTGAACTTGTGATTTTTTACAGACCCACCGAAATTTAAATATGTATATTGCTAATTTACATAAGAAACATGGGAGATATTAGAAGCCCAAAAGATATCTGCAATTCAAATCGTATTCTTTTCTTCGGTTCTTTATTCTAATATTTCACTTCCACTCTCTCTCTCTCTTTCAGAACATTACATTTTCAAGTCAAAAGATAACATTTGAGGTTGCCAAGCAATCACAAATGAAATGTCACTCAGGCCTTAAAAGTAACTAAAATAAAAATATTGCAAATCAAATTCTGGAGTTCCACAGTAGGCAGATTCACACAATAGCAGCAAACTGTGACAGCTAATTCAGAAAACATACGTATTTCATTTTGGCGAAGGGATTCTCATATTTGCAAATCTAAGAGAAACTCTTCTCTGGAAAGTGAATTATCCCCTCTACACGCCAAAAAGACCTTGGTTTGTGTTATTGCTGCAGAAGTAATTTTTTTTTTTAATCTTCCCCACCGTTTTTTAATTATGATCCGATAAGCCTTTATGGTAAGCTCTGCCTCGGTGTTGATTTAAGAAGGTTATTCTGGATTTCACTGAATATCTTCTGCTCGACCTGCGCGGATTGTCCATTTTGAATTTTGCAAACGGAATTTTGCAAACTGTTTTTACAAATTTTACGGACCTGGACTGTGGAGTGTGCAATTTGAAGTTTACAAACTGATTGTGCAATTTATTTATTTATTGTGCAAAATATTTATTTATTTATTGTGCAAAATATTTATTTATTTATTGTGCAAAATATTTATTTATTTATTGTGCAAAATATTTATTTATTGTGCAAAATATTTATTTATTTATTGTGCAAAACATTTATTTATTTATTGTGCAAAATATTTATTTATTGTGCAAAATATTTATTTATTTATTGTGCAAAATATTTATTTATTTATTGTGCAAAATATTTATTTATCGTGCAAAATATTTATTTATTTATTGTGCAAAATATTTATTTATTTATTGTGCAAAATATTTATTTATTTATTGTGCAAAATATTTATTTATTTATTGTGCAAAATATTTATTTATTTATTGTGCAAAATATTTATTTATTGTGCAAAATATTTATTTATTTATTGTGCAAAATATTTATTTATTTATTGTGCAAAATATTTATTTATCGTGCAAAATATTTATTTATTTATCGTGCAAAATATTTATTTATTTATTGTGCAAAATATTTATTTATTTATTGTGCAAAATATTTATTTATTTATTGTGCAAAATATTTATTTATTTATTGTGCAAAATATTTATTTATTTATTGTGCAAAATATTTATTTATTTATTGTGCAAAATACGAGTTCAGCAACAGAGTGGTCAATGCCTGGAATGCTCTACCCGACTCGGTTGTTACATCCTCAAACCTCCACAACTTCAACTTTAAACTGTCTACCGTGGACCTCACCCCATTCCTAAGAAGTCCGTAAAGGGGGCATGCATAAGCACACCAGTGTGCCTACTGTCCCTGTCCTACTGTCCCCATTTATTCGTACCCATGTCCATGTTCATACTTATATCTGTTATCCTGTACATGTTTGACAAACTAATAATAAAATAAATAAAGTATATAGAGTGGAAAAAAAATTGAATTTTACAAATTGAATTTTGCAAGCTGTTTTACAAATTTTACACACTTGGACTATGGATTATGCAACTTGAATTTTACGAACTGATTGTGCAATGGCCAAACTCGGTTCTTAATATTGATTGCTGACTTCTGATTTCCCAAAAGTATAATTCTCTCCCCCCCACCCTCCTTTGGGACTGCTGCACTGAGCAATCACTACTTGCGTAACATTGAGGTTTGTGCCTCGGCTAAAGTTCAAAGCCTGCTTAGATTTAAACTGGGCTCCCTGCAGCCATGTTTCTTAAATCTCATCTTTTTTCCCTGCTGGCTTCACTATCTGTCTGTCAAAAAGCAGGTGCTGTTCCTAAGAAATCAAAATTGACAATTATCTGCTAGAGGAATTACCACCAACATTAGACCTACAAAACAAATCTGTATGACAATTTCTCCTTTTATAAGGATGGAATTGGTTCGACTCTGATTAAAAGTATATCTGCAACAAAGATATAAATGTAAAGGTTCCCCTCACACATATGTGCTAGTCGTTCCCGACTCTAGGGGGCGGTGCTCATCTCCGTTTCAAAGCCGAAGAGCCAGCGCTGTCCGAAGACGTCTCTGTGGTCATGTGGCCGGCATGACTCAATGCTGAAGGTGCACAGAACACTGTTACCTTCCCACCAAAGGTTGTTCCTATTTTTTATTTGCATTTTTTTTACATGCTTTTGAACTGCTAGGTTGGCAGAAGCTGGGACAAGTAATAGAGCTCACTCTGTTATGTGTCGCTAAGGATTCGAACGCCGAACTGCTGACTCTTCTGATTGAATTCCATCCCTATAAAAAGGAGAAATTGTCATCCAGACTTATTTTATAGAGCTGGTAATTGTAGAATTTCCTATCTTCAAAGTGCCACCAGTTTGTTCCCAAGAACTGGGTTGCTGGATAACTTTTTTTTATAACTTTAGTGTTTTGAACGCATCCCTGGAAAGATCTTATCATTATATAGTTTTCAACCAAAATATAAAACAATGGCTTTCAGTGTAGTATACCCAAGGTATATGCAAAATGTAATGTAATAATTTTATTTTTTAAGAGCCGAGGTGGCGCAGTGGGTAGAGTGCAGTACTGCAGGCCACTTCAGCTGACTGCTAGTTCTGCAGTTCGGCTGTTCAAATCTCACCGGCTCAGGGTTGACTCAGCCTTCCATCCTTCTGAGGTGGGTAAAATGAGGACCCGGATTGTTGTTGGGGGCGATATGCTGACTCTGTAAACCGCTTAGAGAGGGCTGAAAGCCCTATGAAGCGGTATATAAGTCTAACTGCTATTGCTATTGCTATTTTTTAAATTTTAACCTTTAATTTAATTTATGAAACTTGCCTACCAGCCGGATCTCAACCGCCAAAGAAATTACAGTAAAATATGCCAAGTATGATGAAGCAAGGTATTTCACTTCCTGCTTTTCATGAAGAGCCAATCAGAAAAACATTAGAAGATGATGGATGGAAAGAGGATAGACACCTTAAGGACGAGAGCAAAACCTCTGAAGGCAGAACAAGAAGCAACGGAACGAAACTCATCGAGGAGAGAAGCAACCTGAACTAAGGAGGAATTTCCTGACAATGAGAACAATTAACCAGTGGAACAACTTGCCTCCAGAACTTGTGGCTGCTCCCATCACTGGAGGTTTTTAAGAAGAGATTGGACAGCCACCTGTCTGAAATGGTGTAGGGTCTCCTGCTTGAGCAGGGGGTTGGACTAGAAGACCTCCAAGGTCCCTTCCAACACTGTTATTCTATTATCTGCCCATCCATTCCTCTCAATGCCCTGCGTCACGTCGCAGCTAATCCTGGGTACGGTGAATCCAACTGCTAAATGATATCCCAATTTGCATGTACTTATGATTCAGGCTTTGTATTTCATAACCTTATTAAATTAATTGGAATAAGAATAGGAAACCATGAAAGGGTTATCGCGAAGGAATCTATTTTATTAACAATGTAATTTAGATTCTAATCATTCTTCTGTTGCACCTATTACGAGGGCAAAGAGCACTGAACTTAATCAACAGCCTGGGTATAATTAATTAATGGCAGAAGGGTCTAGAAGAACATTTTCTTGAAGATGCGAGAAAAAAGGCGGGCTGCTATTTTAAGGGGGTGTCTATTAAATTCGGAAGCTCTTGAACTTTGGAAGGTCTGGCTAGGAAAATAGCAGTAGCAATAGCAGTTAGACTTATATACCGCTTCCTAGGGCTTTCAGCCCTCTCTAAGCGGTTTACAGAGTCAGCATATTTGCCCCCAACAACAATCCGGGTCCTCATTTCACCCACCTCGGAAGGATGGAAGGCTGAGTCAACCCTGAGCCGGTGAGATTTGAACCGCTGAACTGCAGATAGCAGTCAGCTGAAGTGGCCTGCAGTACTGCACCCTAACCACTGCGCCACCTTGGCTCTGATGATTTCTAGACGTTCTAACTGTAGGTCTTGGCCATCTTCTGCTGGCTTCCTGGTTTGGATTTGCTTGTTGGAAGCCAGCGGGTACCAACTTAGATAAGCAATCAACCAGCCAGCAAACAACAGCCAAATCAAGGAACTACCAAGAAGAAAAGAAAACTCCCGCCAACACTGACTGGGCAAACCGTAGAGAGCAAACTCCACTCCCTTCTAGCGCTGATGATGTTATCTAGTTGGGTAATGAAATGTCTGCAAGAAAACAACTAAGCTCAGAGAGCACCAAGGACCCCACAGTCCTCCTCCTCCTCCTCTTTAGGTACAGGTAAAGGTTCCTCTCGCACATATGTGCTAGTTGTTCCTGACTCTAAGGGGCGGTGCTCATCTCCGTTTCAAAGCCAAGGAGCCAGCTCTGTCCAAAGATGTCTCCATGGTCATGTGGCCGGCATGACTCAATGGCGAAGAAACACAGAATGCCGTTACCTTCCCACCAAAGGTGGTTCCTATTTTTCTACTTGCATTTTTACCTGCTTTCGAACTGCATAGGTTGGCAGAAGTTGGAACAAGGAACGGGAGCTCACTCTGTTACGTGGCGCTAGGGATTCAAACCGCCGAACTGCCAACCTTTCTGATCAACAAGCTCAGCGTCTTGGCCACCGAGCCATTGCGTCCTCTTTGTGAATCCCCAAAAGGGAATTGTGGTTTTTCACACTTACAATCCTTGCAGCAGCCCCGTGGTCACGTGATCAAAATTCAGACGATTGGCAACCTCCAACCACTCCAGGGGAAGGATACTGTAAAATCTCCATTCCCTCCACACTCCCGGGGGAAGGATACTGCAAAATCTCCATTCTTTCCACACTCACGGGGGAAGGATACTGCAAAATCTCCATTCCCTCCCCACTCACGGGGGAAGGATACTGCAAAATCTCCATTCCCTCCACACTCTAGGGGAAGGATACTGTAAAATCTCCATTCCTTCCACACTCCTGGGGGAAGGATACTGCAAAATCTCCATTCCCTCCCCACTTCAGGGGAAGGATACTGTAAAATCTCCATTCCTTCCACACTCCAGGGGAAGGATACTGCAAAATCTGAATTCCCTGCACACTCCTGGGGGAAGGATACTGTAAAATCTCCATTCCTTCCACACTCCAGGGGGAGGATACTGCAAAATCCCCATTCCCTCCTCACTCTAGGGAAAGGATATTGCAAAATCCCCATTCCTTCTCCACTCCTGGGGAAGGATACTGCAAAATCCCCATTCCCTCCCCACTCCTGGGAAAGGATACTGTAAAATCTCCATTCCCTCCCCACTCCTGGGAAAGGATACTGTAAAATCTCCATTCCCTCCCGATCAGCTGGAACTTGGGAGGCAAAGAATAAATGAGGGCAGGGCCAGCCAGAGGTGGCATTTGCCGGTTCTGCAACTACTCAAAATTTCTGCTACCTGTTGTCCAGAACTGGTCAGAACCTGCTGAATACCCCCCCCCCTGTACATCTTTGCTCTCAAGCTCATTTTGGGGTTTCTACATATAGAATTTCTACGTTTTCTGAGCTTGTGTCTTTCCTGCAACTTTTGTGGAGACATCAAAAGATCATTTCACAATATTCCACTTCTTTCTTCTCCCGTTGACGGTCCACACATAAAGATTAAAAATGAGAAATGTGGCGCCTTTCGTCTTTTTCTCAGCTGTTGTTTTCCTAACTGGGTTGGGGTTTCAAAGCATTTTATCAAGGGAGGCTGTTGATCTCCTTTTCTTGGCCATAAAAAAGGGGGACAAATATAAAATTGCAACCAAGTTTCCTGATCGCAACCCAGGCCTCCTGCTTCTTACAAAGCTGCAGTTGATCAGCCATGAATGACAGAAGGACCCTACAATAAGCACAATTAAATATTCATCAGCAAACATCTGCGGATTTATCTCCTGTCATATGAAATTTTCATTAACCAGATGCAACATTTTGTCTTGTCAATAAGTAAAAGACTGAAAATCATTTTTTTTTAAAGTTATACAGCACAGATGAAAGAAGAAATGTGTGGAGGGAGGGAGGGTGGGTAGAAGGGTGGATAGGTGGACAGATGGGTGGACAGATGGTTGGGTGGGTGGATGGATGGTCGGACGGATGGATAGAGACGGAGGGATGAGTGGGATGGAAGGTGAGTGGGTAGATGGCTGGATGGGTGGGTGGGTGAGTGGATGGACTGACAGACAGATGGATGGGTGAGTGGGTGGATGGGTGGGATGGAAGGTGGGTGATTGGTTGGATGGATGGACGGATAGACGAACAGATAGATGGGTGAGCAGGTGGGTGAGTGGGAAGGTGGGTGGGATGGAAAGTGGGTAAGTAGATAGATGGATGTATAGGTGGGTGGGTGGGTGGATGGATGGATGGATGGACGGACAGACAGATGGATGGGTGAGTGGGTGGGTGGATGGGTGGGGGGGGATGGAAGGTGAGTTGGTGGACGGATGGACAGATGGATGGATGGATGGGTGGGTAGTCAGACGGATGGATAGAGATGGAGGGGTGAGTGGGATGGAAGCTGAGTGGGTAGATGGATGGGTGGGTGGGTGAGTGGATGGACTGACAGACATGGATGAGTGAGTGGGTCGATGGGTGGGTGGGTGGGATGGAAGGTGAGTGAGTAGATAGATGGATGGGTGGGTGGATAGGTAGGTGGATGGATGGATGGATGGATGGATGGATGGATGGATGGATGTATGGATGGACAGACAGATGGATGGGTGAGTGGGTGGGTGGTTGGATGGGTGAGATGGAAGGTGGGTGGGTGGTTGGATGGATGGATGGTCAGCAGACAGATGGGTGGGTGGATGGGAAGGTGGGTGGGATGGAAGGTGAGTGGGTAGATAGATGGATGGATAGGTGGGTGGGTGGATGGATGGATGGACAGATGGATGGATGGACAGACGGACGGATGGGTGAGTGGGTGGATGGACAGACAGATGGATGGATGGATGGATGGACGGACGGATGGATGGGTGAGTGGGTGGATGGGTGGGATGGAAGGTGAGTGAGTGGACGGATGGACAGACGGATGAGTGGTTGGGTGGGATGGAAGATGGATGTGTGGATGAATGGATGAGTGGACGGATAGGTAGGTGGGATGGAAGGTGGGTGGATGGGTGGATAGATGGATGGATGATGCAGGTCATCATTTTCCTATTCCAGATATTTAGTGGGGACAGGTGAGATTGACCTGCATAGGACAACGCCTTCTTCAAAGATCTTGGTTGCTGGAAAAGGAAGTACCTTGTGGATACTTCTTGGATTTTCATACCACCCAACTGCACCATGGAAGACAATCTGTATCACCAGTTCAGCACCACTTAAACAAGAAAGAAAACAACCTTTGCCCCACATTGCAAAAATCAATCCATGGCCTCTTAATTTACTACCAAAAGGAAAAGAGAATTCAGGCCCTGAGATGCAGGATAAGCAAATTAATTAGTGCAGTGATACTGAATTAAAACTTAAATACATTAGTGCAACAGGGACTTAAATGTTAATGGCTATTAAACTGGCTGGAAACACCAAGGAAAGCATTCATCTCGCCAGGAGACCAACGTAGAAAAGTGAGGATATATAGCTTCATCACCACCACAGAAGGACAGTAAGAACTACTCTGTGTCTCTTAAGAATCCAGCTTGAAATTGCTAGGAGACCTTGTTCTCAGGCTTGTAAAGTTGGAGGAAAGACACAGAGCATAAAATAATTGAGTTGGAAGGAACCATGGAGGTCTTCTTGTCCAACCCTCCGCTCTACACCATTTCACGTAAATGGTTGTCCAGTATTTTTGAAAGCCTCCAGTGATGGAGCACCCACAACTTCTGGAGGCAAGCCATTCCATTGGTTGATAGATCTAACTGTTCGGAAATTCCTCCTTAGTTCTAGGTTGCTTCTCTCCTTGGTTAGTTTCTATCCATTGTTTCTTGTCCTGCCTTCTGGTGCTTTGGAGAAGAAGTTGTCTTTGTAGGAGCTCCTCAAATATTGGAAGACTTCTATCATGTCATCCCTAGTCCTTCTCTTTATTAGACATCATGCTCATGCTGATATGGATCATCTCCACTGCTTGTTGAAGGATGAGACAAAATTGGACCAACTATGATTTGGGCCAGAATTGTAGTTTCCTAAACAGATTAAGATTAGAATATATTTGCCGGGCCCCAAGAACCAAGAAAGACAGGTAGAATTACTTCTACTTCCTCTGTTGTATTCAGCATGCGCAGAACAATTTTAATAGCACTGCGCATGCGAGCGAACCAGCAGTGGTGCGTGCTGGAACCACCCCTGGTCTCCGTAGACATCTGACCACTTGGAGATCATCAAGGCTGAACGGAATGGGACACCGCAACTATTTCTCTCGTAGAGATTGAGAAAGGTTCTTTTTTTTAATTTTATCAATTTCATATATACATTCACAATGATCTCATAACTGTTATTAATAATATGTATTTATAACAATTTTTCCCTACTGTTGACAATATACTTGAAAATTGCTTTTTTAACATCCCATAGATCCATCTTATCTTACGGTCCTACTTCTTCTTCCCTCCCTCCCTCTTTCCTTCCCTCCTTCCTTCCCTCCTACTCCCCTTCCTTCCCTCCCTCCTTCCCCTTCCCTCCTTCTCTCCTTCCCTCCTTCCTTCCTTCCCTCCTTTCTTTTCTCCTTCTCTCCTTCCTTTCCCCCTTCCTTTCCTCCTTCCTTCCCCCCTTCCTTCTCTCCTACATTCCCTCCTTCCTTCCCTCCTTCCTTCCCTCCTTTCTTCTCTCCTTCCTTCTCTCCTTCCTTCCCTCCTTTCTTCTCTCCTTCTCTCCTTCCTTCCTTCCTTCCTTCCCTCCTTGCTTCCCTCCCTCCTTCCCTCCCTCCTTCCTACCCCCCTTTCTTCTCTTTCTTCTCTCCTTCCTTCCTTCCTCCTCTCCTTTCCCTTCTCTCCTTCCCCTTCCTCCCCTTTACCCTTCCCCTCTTCTTCCCATTCCTCCCCTCTTTCCTACTCTTACATTCCCGGTTGAGAAAGGTTTTATATTTCCCGGCCCTTCCTAAGTTTTTGTCAGACCTCAGAAGGGAGTTTGCAGCCAGTTATGCTCCATTTTCATCGTTAGTATATTCACATCTGAAGAACTGAACTCCACAAAGTAATTTCCCAAGATTAAGCAATGATAGGGATGGGTGGAAAATTAATTATCCCGATATGCATTAATAACAATATTAATTATCGTCCTGACATTATTTTGCCACCGAATTAATAGGCTGCCAAAAGTGTCGTGGTTCCCCCCCCCCTCTTTCTTTTGGGACCTCAAATAATGCTTGGCAGACTCTATAATGAAGTTGTCGCCTTTACTGGAGAACTTCAAAGCAGGTTGAAGCACTTAGATGGCAGATGGCAGATGGCGAGACTTAAATGATGCGCAGGTCTTTTTCCCCCTGTGGTAGCCTCACTACCTTACTATTTGTAGAAGGCCATGTTCTTGCCAAGGCGTCCCCAAAAAGCAGGAGGCAGAGTCCTGTTCCCCACAAAACTCCTTTGATTAAACGAATGTGAATTCTTCTCATTCGCATTCAGCCAAGGCCTTGCAAACAATCTTTCCAAGGAGTATTTATGACCACAGACCTTATCAGTCTTGGAAAGCTGCCATGTAAATATTTTCCAAATGCAAGGAAAGACTTGGCACAGAGTTTCTGAGATTCACGGACAGATCTTCGCACTCCTGAAACAAATCTAACGACTGGAGGAATGAATTGTTCCCTGCAAAAGCCCACTCCCCTTTTGCTCCTCTTTTATGTCCTATGGGAGGGGGCCAATCATCTTCCATCTGTGGCTTTACTCCCACGTCAACCCTGATTTCTGAGTTGTTCTTTTCCTCTGGCAGCTCTGCACATGCACACACTGGGAACAGGCTCCAGCTGTTCCTCTGCCTCACTGCTGTCTAGCTCCAAAGGCACCTGATTACTGCCAGATGGCCTCGGCCCAGGGGTGAAATTTAGCAAATTCTGAGAGGTTCCGGAGAACCGGTAGCGGAATTTTTGAGTAGTTCAGTGTTCTGTCCCCCCTTCACGGCTCTTAACAAACGCAAGCAGACAAACTTAAAAGGAAGTCTTTCTTTATCAGTTCTCAGTTCAAACTGGCTTCGAGCCCAAAAATAACAGAAATACAGTCTCTTTCAAGCAGATAACAGAATACAAAACACTCTTACAAGCAATGCACTTCTTCCAAAGTCTCCACGAATCAGGGTTACATGAAACACCAAAGCACTTATCCAAGTGTAACATGCAATGTTGTACGAACCAAGAAACCCACGAAGGAATGTACGTTGACTCCTGCAACTAGGGCGTGGCAGCATCCGTCCTTTTATCTCCAAACCTGCCTCTCACAAGCCCCAGCTGCATAATGAATCTTGTATCCCGAAAAGACTCACAGCAGACACCTGCTGAGTCACAACATTCAGGGAACCAGCAAATGCCACTTCTGGCTGTCCCCAGAGTGGGGTGGGGAATGGAAATTTTGCAGTATCCTTCCCCTGCCAAGTCCGCCAAGCCCCACCCACAGAACCGACAGTAAAAAAAAAATAGAATTTCACCACTGCCTCGGCCCCCTCTCTGCCTCTGATGCCGAGCCCTCATCCGTGCCTTCCCCAGCCTCCGGGACTGGCCCATGCTCCTCCCCAACCTCCTTACTGTCCAACTCTGCTGCCAGCTCCTCTGGCCACTGGTGAGCCACAACAGGCCTTAGTGGACAGAAGAAGAGCAAAAACAGATTGCTCTTCCAAGGACTCCATCTCGGAGAGCAGAGGTCAAGTCAGGAATGTTGAACGACACACCGAAACCTGCAAATAATTTGCTCAGCAGAGAGCATTTTTCTGAAGGAAGGCTGTAGGTACCATTATTATTCTTGCAGAAAACACCATCTCACAACCAGGTTTGATGGCTGTCACTACCCGTTTCCCATAAGGAGAAAGATGGGCTCAGAAGGCCAGGTCACAGATGTTGGTTCCTCAGAATTATGCTGGTTGGGTCAAGTAGAAGGCAAGACGTCTTCAATCACCCAAAGAATATGGAGCAATTTCAGAGCTGGCATTGAGGGAACGGTAGAGAAAAGCTCATAGTTTGATTTAAAGGGAAAGCAGAGATGGATTTTGTAAGAAAAGCTGAATCTGGGAAGGGAGTATTGTCAGGGGGCCAAATAGCATCCAAAATTAAATCAGAGTCCAAGGCAAAGGATTCCTCAAAATTCCAATTGATTAAGGGAGCCATGTTGGCACATCTGGGAAAACCCGAATCTGAAAGCTTCCTGGTTTTCCCCACCCAGTTGAAAGTTCAAGATCTTGTCCCACCCACCCACCCACCCACAAGCCCATCCCATGGTCCAATCTCCCACTGCTATGCTGGCAGCTTCCACCCACCCAGTTCCGGTCAGGTGAAGAATAATGGCAGGAACTGAATATTTCCAGTTTAGTGAAAACTAAGACTAGGGGAAACATGATAGCAGTCTTCCAATATTTGAGGGGCTGCCCCAAAGAAGAGGGGCGGGGTCAACCTGTTCTCCACTGCACCTGAAGGCAGGACAAGAAGCAACGGATGGAAACTAATCAAGGAGAGAAGAAACCTAGAACTAAGGAGGAATTTTTTGACAGAGCAATTAGTCAGTGGAACGACGTGCTTCCAGAAGTTGTGGGTGCTCCATCACTGGAGGTTTTCAAGAAGAGATTGGACAACAATTTGTTTAAAATGGCCTAGGGTCTGCTTCTTGAGTAGGGGGTTGGACTAGAAGACCTTCAAGGTCCCTTCCAACTCTGTTATTCTATCTACCAAAAAAGGAGAAGGAAGAGAAGTACAACGTGTTTTGGGGGAACCATCCAACTATCCTGATCCAGGCACAGATGCCAAGTTACAACAAGCTTGATGTATTTATTGTACATAAATGGGGAGGAGGTGGAGACGGTTGGTAGTTTTAAATTTCTGGGCGTTTATATCTCGGAGGACCTCTCATAGACCATGAAGGCTAACATTCGTGTGAAGAAGACACAGAAGAGGCTGTACTTCCTGAGAATGCTCAAGAAGATAAATCTATCTCGGCATCTACTTCTGTCCTAATATCGCAGCACCATCGAGAGTGTCCTGACATACGGCATTCTTGCATGATATGGGAGCAGCTCTGCAGCGGACAAAAACGCTCTGTAGAGAATCATTAAAACTGCCCAGAATATCACCGGGCTCCAGCAACCAGCCCTGGATGACATCTTCGCATCTCGCTGTTTGAGGAAGTTGCACAACATTCTCAATAACTCTTCCTGTCCAGCTTACAATCTTTTTGGACTGTTGCCTTCTGGCAGAAGATACAGAAGAATTAAAACTCGGACCACACGTCTTCTCAATAGCTTTTATCCCAGAGCTGTAATCGCACTCAAGAATGAACTAAAGGGCCACCATCAATGAGCTGCTGGACAGCACAACTTGGTCCGTGGTATGGATGTTTGGGGGGGTTTAGGGGCGGGGAAATTTTGGTGGGTGTGGGTGTGTTTGGGGATTGTTATGTGTGTTGGGCCTGGTCTTTGGGTGTTATGTGAACTTCGTTGTATGGGTATACTGTGTATTTACGTACAATGACAATAAAGTAATTTCAAATATATTCTATGAGGCTGTCAGAAGCTCATCAAGGCTTGTCACTCAAGCTACATAAGGAATTCTTCTGAAGAGCTACAGAATCATTTCTAGTATGAAAACGGGAATTTCGAAAAGCCTTAACCATTTATTGAGCAATTCCCCTGCCTCCGACAGCCGAGAAGGAAAGGCCTGGGGATTTCCTGAGCTTCTGGTGGAAAGGCAGGCTATGCAGCATGTCTCACAAACAAATGCGCAACAGCAGATCCCACTTGTGATGTGCCACAGAGGCCACGCTACAATACAAGACGGCCTATCATCACGAGAACTACATGTTTTTTTTAAAAAAACCGCAATGAATGCTTGGAACCCCCATTCATCCACCAAAATCTCTTCTCCACCAGAAGGGGAAAAAAAAAAGAGATGTATTTAGCCCTTCTGTTTGCACACAGGCTCTTATCGGTGGCTACAGCTTGCTCTCGCTGTTTGCCTTGCTTGGAAAGGAAACAATTCAATTGCTAAAATGCCTCTTTTATACCTAGAGAGCACTTCAATTTCCACCTGTCTCAGGCCCCGTCAGAAAACCTGCACAAAACCTACATTCTGAGGATTTGACGTTAATAATTCAAAAGTCTTATTTGGGCAACAAAAAGAGGATATTCAGAAAATTAAGGGATATTTTAGGTTTGGACAACTCTTCTTCCAACCTTACTATTCTGTTGTGACTCAGCAGAGGTTTGCTGTGAGTTGAGTCGGGATGCAAGATTAACAATGCAGCTGGGGCTCATTAGCAGCGTCTTCTGGTGATAAAAGGACGGGTGGTGCCACGCCCTGGTTGCAGGAGTCAACGTTCATCATTCATCGGTCGTGGTTTGTTTGTGAGAGACACTTGGAGAAGTGATTTGCTTTCTGTAACCCTGATTCAAGGAGACACTTGGAGAAGTGAATTGCTTTGTAAGAGTTTTGTTTTGCATTCTGTTATCTTCTTGCCAGGGACTTTATTTATGTTTATTTTTGGGCTCGCAGCCAGCGTGAGCCGAGGACTGATAAAGTTATTTCCTTTTAAGTCTGTCTGCCTGTCGTCTGGGGGGACAGAACACTATTCTATGCTCTATAATAAACCCCCAGGTAGCTGCTTATATCCAGGTGCTAATTTTTATAGCATTCCGGGTTTAATCCTATATCGGCCCAGGTAACACTGGTAGCTGTTGTGGCCCACCAGTGGCTAGTGGATCTGGCAGCAGATTCGGACAGTGAGGACGTTGGGGTGGAACGTGGGCCAGTCCTGGGGTCTGGGGAAGACTCTGATGAGAGCTCTTCATCGGAGGCAGAGAGAGGGCCAGGGCCGTCTGACAGTTATCAGCTGCGTTCAGAGTCAGGCCTCAATGGGGCAGAAGAACAGCTGGAGCCTGTTCCCATTGTGTACATGCGCAAAGTTGCCAGGAGAAGGGAACAGCTAAGGAACAAGGGCTGACTTGGGAGTAAAGGCACAGGTGGACAGTGAATGGCTCCTCCCAGAGGGAATAAGAGGAGTGAAAAGGGAGGGGAGTTTGCAGGAGACCATTAGTTCAATTCATCAGGGTGAAGATCCGTTCCTGACTCCTTGCCAAGTAATTGCTGCTACAGCTTGGAATTTGGAAGATATCGGCCTGGCAGCTCTCCAAGCCTGATCAAGGTCTATCGTTGTGAAATCTCATCAATTACTGTTTGCTGGGATTTTGCTGGAGACGAATCCCCTGTAACCTAAATAAAAGTGGTTTTATCGGGACGAGGAGTTGGCTTCATGATCTTGGGAAGCCTAAGTCAGAACAGTACCTTCATATGACATCTGGGAATTCTATCACAGTTAATACCACTTTAGAATGCCTTGCTAAGACCATACTTGAATTACTGCGTCCAGTTTTGGTTGCCACAAGGTGTTGAGACTCTGGAAAGAGTGCAGAGAAGAGCAACAAAGATGATTAAGGGCCTGGAGACAAAAATATATGAAAAACAGTTGAAGGAACTGGGTATGTCTAGTTTAGTGAAAAGAAGGACTAGGGGAGACATGATAGCAGTCTTCCAATATCTCAGGGGCTGCCCTAAAGAAGAGGGGTGTCAACCCGTTCTCCAAAGCACCTGAAGGCAGGACAAGAAGCAATGGATGGAAACTAATTTGTCATAACTACAAATGGTCATTAAGCCAGCAGTCATAAGTTGAGGGCAGTCTGGAATCAGCGTCCAACTCAGAATAAGTTGAATGTTTTGCCGTTCAGGACATGGAGGCAATCTATGCAAACTTGTAAATCCCATTAAGATGTATAATTGATGTACTAAACCGAAGAGAAAATGATGATGATGATGATGATGATGATGATGATGATGATGATGAAATGTTTTATTCCCACGTCCTTATTTTGTTTGTTTCTTTTTTTTAAAGAAACAAAATTAAAATTAATAAAATTAATTTTATAAAACTAATAAAATTAATTTTATAAAATTAATAAAATCAATTTTATAAAACTAATAAAATCAATTTTATAAAACTAATAAAATCAATTTTATAAAACTAATAAAATCAATTTTATAAAATTAATAAAATCAATTTTATAAAATTAATAAAATCAATTTTATAAAATCAATTATAAAATTAATTTATAAAATTAATAAAATTAAAAAAGTTTAATTTTATGCAATGTTGCCAACTTTAGGAAACAACGATTTAAAAGCCATCCCGATCCACGGATTTCCAAAGGAATTGTGAACAGCTCGAATCGTATTTCTACCTGCAAACTATGGTTATACTTAATCAACATCACAGGTGAAATATGACACGCAGTGTGGAGGATTTATTTCCAAAACACACAGTTTTGAGATCCCTGACATTAAATGTTTCCCCAGAAATGATTGTTGTACATCTGGTTCTTTCGTTTATGTACTTGTGTACGTTCTGTCGCTGAGAAGCGTTAAATATTTTATATTTAATCATGGCGTATGAAATGTTTGCACATTAGATGGCGCATGAATAAAACATCAGCCCAATAATCATCGCTCATAGTTTTCAGAAACTATGTCCCGCGTCACCTGAAAAAAAACTTTTAAAAAATATGAAAGCTAGCTTTTCATTTTTCTTCGCCTTAACTGCAAGAATGTGCTTGGAACGGTCACTGTGTTTTTAATTTTGAGAAGATGAAAAGAAATTCAGGAGGGCCGTTATTGCGATTATGGGTTTAATAAAGAAGGGCCATTAAAGCAATAGAGCTGATTAGGATTTTGCCGAAGAAAAACATGCCAGAATTTCAATATTAGAAAGCTAAGTGTGTACATTTGCAGAAAAAAAATCAATGGGATGCAGTTCCTGCCAAAGCTTTGCACCAGATTCCTCTTTCTGGACTGGAATCCACTTTGGAAAATTAATAGATTTTGGGAAGAGAAAGAACCCGGCAATTTGCATATCATTCTTGACATTTGCCAGTCTGTTTATCGCAATTATTTCCCCTTCAAATGCACGCTGCATCCCCAGGGCAGCCGACACAAAATAATCTACAATTACTCCTTGATTTACAGCAGCTTGTTTAGACACTGGAAAAAGGGAATTTTGCGACCATTTTTCACACTTACGACCACTGTGGTCACGTGATTAAAATTCAGAGGCTTGGCAACTGGCATGTACTTATGACGGTTGCAGTGTCCCGGGGTCACATGACTCCCTTTTGCCACCGTCTGGCAAGCAAAATCCATGGGGAAACTAGATTCACTTGGCAAGGGTGGGACTGACCTAAGAACTGCAGTGATTCATTTAACAACCGTGTCAAGGAAGGTCCTAAGATGGGGCAAAACTCACTTCACCACTGCCTCGTTTAGTAACGTAAAACTCTTGGCCTCAACTGTGGTTGTGAGTCCGAGGAGTACTTGCACTTCGGTATAACAGAACTGGAGGCTGAGAGTGAATAGATTCCGACAGCGAGGGGTCTTATGAGTCGGCCTTGGAGGAGGTGGAGGACCCTGGACAGGGTGCCGACTCCGAGCAGGGCGCAGAGAGGCTGGTTGGCCACCAGGTGGCGGCGGAGCCTTGGATCAGAGGGAGTGTTCAGGAAAACACTTGTGAGTTGTTTCGGGATGCACGCTGTCGAAGGGCTACTTGGCAGAAGGAACAACTGCGTAATTATGGGAGATGATTGCGCTTAGCTGATGCTTATTAAGATCCTCTCCTGATTATAAAAGAGACTGTTTGTGCCACACCCTGTTTGCAGGAGTCAACCCTTCACGATTCAGAGAAACCAACTTGGAGAAGTGGTTTGCTGTGAGAGTTTGTTTGCATTGCCTAGGTTTGTGAGACTTACTGCCAGCGTGCTTATCTCTTTGTTTATTTTGGGCTTGCAGCCAACAAGAATCTGGACTGATTAAAAGTATTCTTATTTACGTTTACTTGTGGCTTTCATTTCTGGATGGAGAAGGGGGGTCAGAACATGTAACTATAAGTGTTCTAGTTCATGCCAGTGGACAGTGGTAATACAGGTAGTCCTCGGACTTATCACCATTCATTTAGTGACAGTTTGAAATGACAACTGCACTGAAAAAAGGAACGGCCATTTTTCACACCTAGATCCGTTGCCCCATAGTCACATAATCAAAATTCAGATGATTGGTAAATGGTTCATATTTATGGTGGTTTAAGCATCCCCCATGGCCACGTGATCAAAATCTTGGCACAACTGACTCATATTTATGACAGTTGCAGTGTCTCAGGGATCACGTGATCCCCTTTTGCGACCTTACGATGAGGTGAGTTAATGGGTAAACCAGATTCGCTTAACAACTGTGTCGTAACTTAACAACCACAGTAATTCCCTTAAGCATTGTGGTAAAATGAGGCAAAACTCACTTAGCCACGGAAATTTGGGGGTCTATTGTGGTCCAAAGGGCTACCTGTACCCTCCCACTACCGAGGTGCCGAGGTGGCGCAGTGGTTAAATGCAGCACTGCAGGCTACTTCAGCTGACTGCAGTTCTGCAGTTTGGCTGTTCAAATCTCACCGGCTCAGGGTTGACTCAGCCTTCCATCCTTCCGAGGTAGGTAAAATGAGGACCCGGATTGTTGTTGGGGGCGATATGCTGACTCTGTAAACCGCTTAGAGAGGGCTGAAAGCCCTATCAAGCGGTATATAAGTCTAACTGCTATTGCTAACTGCTATTTTCTACATTCTCCTATTTTCCTCAGCTCAACTAACAAACAGTAGTAACTTTGCTCACCTTGAGATTGAAAAGGCTCCTTGTTCTTGGCAACAATGCTCACGGGACATGAAACCATAGACAATGACTAGACTGCAACTACTTACCCACATGATTACAAGCCTATCACCATTAAAAACACTAACACAATCAACACACAAAAAAAGGCCCTTAACGGGGCTAATTGGATTTACTTACATTGGGTGAGGATGCCCATCAAAGCGTTCTTAAAGTTGTCTTTGGCTTGGTCCATCTCTTGTTCGTGGGTGGCTTTTTCGTTCATGAGCCGACGGACGTGGCTGTTGGCCGATTGCACCATCGAGTAGAACTGGTTAGATGTGCGCCGGTTCACCTCCCCTCTTTCGATCCAGGTGAGTAACACTACTATAGCCTCGGAGAACTTGCTGTCATCTGGAACAAACCCATTTGAGAAGAGCCCAAATTACGGCCAGGCGTTCATTGGGTGACAAATAGATTTCGGCCCTTACAAATTGTCCCATTAAGAATATTTATAAAAATATATAATTCCTATATATGTATAACAGCCGAGGTGGCGCAGTGGTTAAATGCAGCACTGCAGGCTACTTCAGCTGACTGCAGTTCTGAAGTTCGGCTGTTCAAATCTCACCGGCTCAGGGTTGACTCAGCCTTCCATCCTTCCGAGGTGGGTAAAATGAGGACCCGGATTGTTGTTGGGGGCAATATGCTGACTCTGTAAACCGCTTAGAGAGGGCTGAAAGCCCTATGAAGCGGTATATAAGTCTAATTGCTAACTGCTATAAATTTTTTTAAAAAAAAAGAAGGATACATGTAAAAATTAAAGATGTTTATTGAAATGAACTTACTAACACCATCAACATGAAATGGAGCCCACTCAGATGCTGAAATACACCATGCAAATGAGATGAAGAGAGTGGAAGAGAGAGGCAAGAGGAAGAAGAGGGGGTTAGGAGAGAGGGCAGAGGGGGGGGAAGAAGAGGAGAGAAAGGAGGAGTGGAAAGAGGAGATAGAAGAAGGAGAGAGGAAGGGGAAGTAGAGAAGAGAAGGATGACAGAGGGGAGAAAGGAGGTAGGGAGGAGAAGAGAGGGAGAAGAAAGTGATGGATAAGGTACAAATATGATGTATGGAGAGCAGAAGAGCCAATGGTAGTTTTTTTGGGTTGATGGTAAGACAAATTGACATAATATTTAATCATACAAAATAGTGTTGGTTATACATGTGGTTATTTGCATGAAAATGAAAAAATGAAAAAAAATATTTTAAAAAGAATATTTATGATGTTACAAAGGAGAGCCCTTTGTAAATTCGGCTCTAAAGCAACGACGATCGGGAGTGCGTAAATGTTGCGGCTCGGATTTTCATTCATGCCTTAATGCTATCGTCGCGATGTGAAGTTAGGTTCAACCATGGGAATAATTAAACGCGAAGCCTCTTTTTAAGATCCCACCCAACCAGAGTGAAAGGGAGACAAAACGTTTTGCAGATCCCCACTTAATCTTTCCAACAGGGTCCTTGAGTGTGCAACTGTTTTACAAGCCACACACACACACACGCAGACACAAATGATTCCAGATGAGAGGTTGCTATCACTCGTCACCCTGCGTGAAGCAGAAGGGGTGTTGAGTCAGTGTAGGAAACTTCCTGATTCCCACGGAAAAAGAAAGATGAGATGTCAGAATATCATGGTTCCCTCTCCTTAAAGGTCTATCTCAGAATCAATTGGTAGGGTTGATTCTGGTTTATGTTTGGGGGTAAACCATTAAAGACAGGTTGACCCTAAAGCTGACTCAACTGAAGAATCTCCTTAGATGAGGAGCGAAACATCTTCAAGGAAGGGGGGGAAAAACACCCAAGGAAGTCCACTTGTCTTTTGAAAAGCATCTTTGGGACAACCATGACCTGGAGAATCTCCACAAACACTGTGAATCAATCTCGCGTGTCTAAGAAAGGTTGAAAAAGCTCACAAAGGCACCAACTGCCTGAGGAAGGATCCTTGTGGACCAGAAGCATGATCTCCAGGGGCTTTGAGGAGGCCAAGGGCTCCATCCTAACATCCTCTCTTTCATTCCACCTGCTCACCTTCTCCTCACCTTCCACCCCATTGACCAGAAGCTTCCTAAACTCTGTAGCATCACTATTCATTCTATCTATTCTATCTATCTATTCATTCTATCTATCTATCTATCTATCTATCTATCTATCTATCTATCTATCTATCTATCTATCTATCTATCTATCTATCTATCTATCATCTATTCATCACTATCCCTTCATGGTATTGGACCTGGGTACTTGAGAGACCGCCTGCTGCCAATCACCTCCACCAGACCGATCAGATCCCACAGATTAGGCCTCCTCCGAATTCCATCCGCCGGCCAGTGTCGACTGGCGACTACCCGGAGGAGAGCCTTCTCTGTGGCTGCTCTGGCCCTCTGGAACGAACTTCCCGTGAGATTCGAACCCTCACCACCCTCCAGGCCTTCCACAAAGCCCTTAAAACCTGGTGGTTCTGACAGGCCTGGGGCTAAAAAAAATTTTTTTCTCTGTACCCCCCTTCCCTGATTTGAATTGTGAGCCGCCCTGAGTCCCCTTCGGGGGAAAAGGGCGGCATATAAATATAATAAAATCCAAATCCAAAAAATCCAAATTCCAAGAGGAGAGACAAATGAGATTGCTAGCTAGCAGGTCAAATGCAACGTTCATTTCCCCAAAAACACAACAACAGGAACACAAATAAGAAGTCTGTAAAATGACTGAATCTTTGGAGTTCCTCAGTCAAGGTGCTCCATCCCGCCAGGAGGTTATGCAACAGCAACACCTGACTTATCTTTGTAAAGTTCTTACTCTCTTTTGACTTCAGTTCTTTAGATATCCTGGTCCTGCAATTGGCTGAGTTCAGGCCCAGATCAAGCAATAAAAGCAAATATTTGTAACTCAAGGTTGAAATGAGGGGTCCTTGGTGCTCTCTGAGCTTGGTGGTTGTCTTGCAGACGTTTCGTTACACAACTAGGTAACATCATCAGTGCTGAAAGAGGGGGAGGAGGGGGTGAGGAGGAGGAGGAGGAGGAGGAGGAGAACTGGGGTGTCCTTGGTGTTCTCTGAGCTTGTTTTCTTGCAGACATTTCATTGCTAGTTTCATTACTCAAACTAGGTAACATCAGCAGTGCTAGAAGGGAGAGGGATTTGCAAGGAGGAGGAGAAGGAAGAGAACTGTGGCTTGGTGCTCTCTGAGCTTGGTGATTTTCTTGCAGACTTTTCATGACCCAACTAGGTAACATCATCAGTGCTAGAAGGGAATGAGGTTTGCAGAGAGGAGGAGGAGGAGGAGAAGAAGAAGTATGGGATCCTTGATGCTCTCTGAGATTGCTTGTTTTCTTGTAAATGTTTTGTGACTGAACTAAGTAAGATCATCAGTGCTAAAAGAGAGTGTGCTTTGTGTAGGAGAGAGGGGTGAGGAGGAAGAGGAAGAGGAAGAAGAGAAGCAGAAGCAGGCCATGATAAAATCACAACCAGGGGTGGGCTGCTGGAGGTCCGCTAACCTCTAGCTAAGGTTCTGTGCAGTTCGGAGAACCCCCAAATCCAACTCCTGGCTGGCCACGCCCACCCCACCCCTCCCGAGAGTCTCCAGGTGGCCCATTTTGAATGCAGGTAAGTGCAGGATACGTGTGGAGGCTCAGAGAGAGCGAAAAACGGGCCTGGCGGAAGTTTGGGGAGGCTGTTTTCATCTCAAGGAAAGCCTCCAGAGCCTGGGGAGGGCAGAAACACCCCCCCCCAACCATGGTCCATGAGGCCAACCCACGCCCCCCCCCCAGCAACCGGGCAGAGAACCCCTTGCTAAAATTTTTGAAGCCCACCCCTGATCAAAGCTCTCCTAGTTTTTAGAATCCGTTCAAGCAAAATGATTTTTTTTAAAAATTAAAAACAGTGGCATTCCAATGTTTGAGAGGCTGACATAAAGAGGAGGGGGGTCAACCTATCCCCCAAGCCACCCAAAGGCAAGAAACAATGGATGGAAACTAATCAAGGAGAGAAGCAACTTGGAATTAGGGAGAAACTTCCTAACAGTGAGGACAATTAACCAGTGGAACCGCTTGCCACCAGAGGTTGTGGGTGCTCCACCACTGGAGGTTTTTAAGAAGAGACTGGACAGCCACTTGTCTGAAGTGGTACAGGATCTCCTGCTTGAGCAGGGGGCTGGACTAGAAGACCTCCAAGGTCCCTTCCAGCTCGATTCTGATTGACTGCTTATTACAGAATCATCCCAACCTCCAAGGGATCTTCTCTTCCAATTTCTCCTTATCCTTCCCATTCTGCCTATCTTGGAAACCCAACCTTGTAGTTAAGAGTATAATTTGGGGGTGTGATAGAGGTATTTTTTTGTATTTGTGTTTGGGGGGGGGGGGAAACGAGGTTGCCTAGAACACGAAGATGTTCCCGAATGAAAACACCAAGTCCACGTTTAATTAAAGGCAACTTTTAGTAGCTACAAAGGGTTGTGAGCCCGTTAATGGTTAATTGATGGTTCTTTGCGAGAGGAGAAAAAAAGGCCTCATTGGTTGTATAATTAGGAGGTGTAAGTTGTTAACACTTTAACAAGTGCTAGAGGAAAATTATTCACAGCAAAACTGTGTTGCCTAACTTACAGTCCTCTCTGTGGGTTATTTTTAAAATTCTAATTTCATCTCTCTCCTTGCTTACTAAATCCAAGGAGTCCACTGCCCGGTGGCTTAGAAGCCGAAAGCATTTTTTTTTCCCTGCCAAAAATAGAACAGAACACTTCTCATAAATACCTGCAATTTCTCCAGAATGTCCCAAAGTACGTGAATATTTACAAGGGAAGTTATCTCAGGGAAAGCAAAGCAGAAAATCCAATTTTATACCTGGGTTTGGTTCATGGGAGTCTACAAGGAGGAGGACTGCACAAAAGGCCAGAGAATTAATCGTCTGCAGGCCACAGCAGCTGATGGGATCCTTGCTCAAAAGAGACGAACATCCACAGCAAATAAAGGCCTGTGATTTAAAATTGGAGTTCTCCTTAAGACTCACGTTCCTTGACTTTCACATAAGCCACCTCCATATTTAATCCAGTCTACGTTGGCTCCGATCTATGTATTTAAATATTCAATCTGTTCTTTCTTTGGGGAATATTATAGTATACCCAAAAATGACAGGTTCTGAATGAAAAAGAAATCTACATCTATATTATAAGGATTCTGTTCCGTGCAGTTATCTGGTCATTAGTATTCTTTCTGAGAGTCACTGAAGCCACTGGGAGGTTTATCTGTTCATCCATCCAAGTGGCCTCAAAGGGATGAATATTCCTCGCAGCCATCTGGTCATTAGGACTCCCTTTGAGAGTGCCAGGGTAATGATGGTTTAAAGGTGACCAGCCAAGATGAGGAAGTGAGGATGAGTCAAGCAGAGGTATTGCTGCTTTAAGAAGCCGGGGTATTGCCACTTTAAGAAGCTGTCTATATAAGAGAGGCCATGGGAGCGCGTATCTCTCTCTCTCTCTCTCTCTCTCTCTCTCTCTCTCTCTCTCTCTCTCTCTCTCTCTCTTTTCATGTATCTCTCTCCTCCTTTTCTATCTACATTGTAGTTCTCCATGTAAAGTTGAAGATTGATTGACTGGTATTTGCCTAACACGTATATGTATTTATATAGAAGTCTTGTATATAAACCGCTGTTGAAATATAAAACCTCTAAGTCCTGTATTTTGCTTCTGGGCTGTCTCAAAATAGCAGTCACACTGTGTAAACACTCGGACAGAGAGCTCTTCCATTCTCCAACCTTCAGGCAGAACTGAAGAAGCTTCTGGGATGAGGAGTGAAACGTCTTCAAGGGGGGGGGCAAGAAAGTCCAGCTGCCTTTTGGAAAAAGCACCTTTGGGACAATATGACCTGGATGACTGAAAACCCTCCAGAAACATAAAAAGGAAGCTGGAAAGTCTCTCTCACACATACAAACATCTCAAACGAAGACTCTGAACCTGCGTCCTCCCACTGTCGCTCAACAGGGAAGGAGAACCAATTGCTTTCAAAGACTAGCAGGTGGGGAATATGACATGCAATCAGTAGGAAAATCATTTGCTTCAGAAGGGTCTGAAAAGCATAATTTCAAGCCGGCGTTGGAGAAGGGGGAAAAAAACCCTGGATGTTCTGAGACTCCCCTCGATGACCAGAAGAAACCTTGATGTATTTTTTTAAAAATCAAGTTGCCAGGAATGTAAATGAAAAGGGACGGTTGCATTGGTGTTTTGGCCCGGCTGGAGCTGTTGGAGCTGCACCAGACTCCGACAGCGAGTGGGCTTATGAGTCGGCCCTGGAGGAGGTGGAGGACCCTGGACAGGGTGTCGACTCCGAGCAGGGCGAGGAGAGACTGGTTGGCCACCAGGTGGCGGCGGAGCCTTGATTCAGAGGGAGTGTTCAGGGAAAACACTCGTGAGTTGTTGCAGGATGCACCCCGTCGAAGGGTTACTCGACGGAAGGAACACTGCGTACTTACAGGAGATGATTACGAGCAGCTGTTGCTGATTAAGATAATCTCCTGAGTATAAAAGAGACTGTTTGTGCCACGCCCTGGTTGCAGGAGTCAATGTTTCTCATTCTCATTCGCATTCACAAATCGAGAGAAACCAACTTGGATAAGTGGCTTGATGAAAGAAAGCCTGTTTGCAGTGGCTGTGTGAGATATAGGACTTTCGCCAGAGCGTTTATCTTTGCTTATTTTGGGCTCGCAGCCAACAAGAGCCTGGACTGATTAAACTTCTTTGTATGTCTGTGTTGGCTTTCGTTCCTGAACGGAGAAGGGGGTGGGTCAGAACACATTGGCATGGGATTCTTTTTTTTCTTAATTTTATTTTTATTACATAGACAACACATACACACAATAATGAAAAAACAAAAAGAAAAAAGAAAAAAAGAAGGGAGGGAGGGAGAAAGGAAAGGAGGATGGAAGGGAGAGAAAAGGAAGGAGAGAGGGTAGGAAGGGAAAGAGGAAGAGCAGGAGCAAAGGAGAGGTAAGGGAAGAAGGAAGGGGAAGGAGAGGAGAAGGAAGGAAGGAGAGAAGGGAGAGAGGTGGAAAGAAAGAGGTAAGGAGAGGAGGATGGAAAGGAGGAGAAAGAGAGGAGAGAGGGTAGAAGGGAAAGAGGAGAGCAGGAGTAGGAGAAAGGTACGGGAAGAAGGAAGGGGAAGGAGAGGAGGAAGGAAGAAAGTAGAGAGGGGAGAGAGGGTGGAAAAGAGGTAAGGAGAGGAGGATGGAAAGGAGAGAAGAGAGGAGAGAGGGTAGGAAGGGAAAGAGGAAGAGCAGGAGAGGGAAAGGTACAGGAAGAAGGAAGGGAAGGAGAGGAGGACGGGAAGGAAGGAGAGAAGGGAGAGAGGGGGAAAGAAAGAGGTAAGGAGAGGGGAGGATGGAAAGGAGAGAAAGAGGAGGAGGGAGGGTAGGAAGGGGAAGAGGAGAGCAGGAGTAGAGAAAGGTACAGGAAGAAGGAAGGGGAAGGAAGGAGAAGGAAGGAGAGGAAGGGAGAGAGGGTGGAAAGAAAGAGGTAAGGAGAGGAGAGGAAAGGAGAGAAGAGGAGGAGAGAGGGAGGAAGGGGAAGGAGAAGAGCAGGGAGGAGAAAGGTACAGGAGAAGGAAGGGGAAGAGAGGAGGAAGGAAGGAAGGAGAGAAGGGAGAGAGGGTGGAAAGAAAGAGGAGAGAGGAGGACGGAAGGGAGAGAAAGAGGAGAAGAGGAGGGTAGGAAGGGGATGACGAAGAGCAGGAGTAGGAGAAGGTACAGGAAGAAGGAAGGGGAGGGAGAGCAGGAAGGAAGAAAGTAGAGAAGGGGGAGGGAGAAAAGAAAGGGAAAATAAGGTGGTGTTACAACAGAGGAAGGGATGGTAAACACGCAACCCAAACTGTATATTATATAACCTATTAAAATGAAATAATAAATGGTATAAGAATGATAAATGTAAAACACCTGTAACCAAACGGCATGGATTCTTGAGAGGGGAAAGGATCACACCCACTTAATGAAACAAAAGTTTTCGACGGCGTTAAAGGAGTGCTGAGAAAGGAGCCTACGGTAATTCGGTAAAATGTTACATTAAGCCATTAAAATTCTGGGTGGAGATTAAATTAAAATGATTTAAAAATTAAACGCCATTAAAATTCTGGAGGGAGGGAGATGGCGCTAAGAAGGAATTTCCAGAGTGGGGAAGAATGCACCAGTGGAAACAACTTGCCACCAGAAGTTGCGGGGGCTCCATCACTGGAGGCTTCCAAGAAGAGACTGGACAACCACTTGTCTGGGATGGTACTTGTAGTCCTTGACTTATAATCATTCTTTAGTGACCGTTTGACCTTCCAACATCACTGGAAAAAAGTGACTTATGACCACTTTTCACACATACGACCATGGCAGAATCGTCATGGTCATGTGATCAGAATATGGGACACTTGGCAACTGACTCATAGTTGCAGGAAACCGGGATCACGTGATCCTTTTTGGGGCCTTCTGACAAGCAAAGTCAATGGGGAAGCCGGGGTTCGCTCAGCAACCGTGTTACTAACTTAACCGCTGCAGTGATTCGCTTAACAACGGTGGTGAGAAAAGTCGTAAACAGGACAAAACTCATTTAACTGTCTAGCTTAAAAACAGAAAGCTTGTGTACAATTGTAGTCAAACGTCGAGGGCTACCTGTATAAGGTCTCCTGCCTTAAGCAGCGGGTGTTGTGGCCTGCTAGTGGCCAGTGAAGCTGGCGGCAGATTCGGACGGTGAGGAGGTTGGGGAGGAACTTGGGCAGTCCTGGAGTCTGGGGGAGGCTCAGACGAGGGCTCTGCGCTGGAGGCAGGGAGGGGGCCAGAGCAGAGGTGGGTTCCTGCCAGTTCGCACCAGTTTGGTAGAACCGTTTCGTCAAATCTACTGAACCGTTAGAAGAGGTTCCACCAGTGGACCAAGAAAGCAGGCCACACCTACAGAAGAGGCTCCAAAAATTTTTGAAACCCACCACTGACCACACACACAGAGACACACACACAGAGAGAGAGACAGACTTACACAGAGAGAGAAGAGAAAGAGAAAGAAAGGAAGAAAGAAAAAAGAAAAAGAAAAAAAAGTGAGAGAGGTGAAAGAAAAAAGGAAAAGGGACAGAAAGACAAAGGAAGGAAAGAGCCGAGGTGGCGCAGTGGTTAGAGTGCAGTACTGCAGGCTACTTCAGCTGACTGCTAGTTCGACAGTTCGGCTGTTCAAATCTCACCGGCTCAGGGTTGACTCAGCCTTCCATCCTTCCGAGGTGGTGAAATGAGGACCCGGATTGTTGTTGGGGGCAAATATGCTGACTCTGTAAACCGCTTAGAGAGGGCTGAAAGCCCTATGAAGCGCTATATAAGTCTAACTGCTATTGCTATTGCTATTGAAGAGAGAGAAAGAGAGAGAGAGAGAAGAGAGAGAAAGAAAGAAAGAAAGAAAGAAAGAAAGAAAGAAAAAAGAAAGAAAGAAAGAAAGAAAGAAGAAGAAGAAACACATGGCTGGCAAGCCACTCCCACAAAGGAGGCCACATCCACAGAGTAGGTTCAAAATTTTTTGAACCCACCACTGGACCAGAGCCGTCTGACAGTTATCAGCTGCCTTCGGAGTCGGAGATCATGGAGCATAAGAACACTGGAGCCTGTTTCCCATGTGTGAATGTGCACAACTGCCAGGAAAGGGAACAGCTAAGGAACAGAGGTCGACCCGGAGTAAAGCCACAGGTGGACAGTGAATGGCCCCTCCCCAGAGGGAAATAAAGAAGAGCGAAAGGGGAGTGGAGTTTGCAGGAGACAGTTAGTTTCCATTCATGTCGGGTTAGAAGATCTGTTCCTGACTCCTTGCCAAGTAATTGCTGCTACAGCTTGGAGTTTTGAAGATATCGGCCTGGCAGCTCTCCAAGCCTGATCAAGGTCTGTAGTTGTGGAATCTCTTGAAAGACTCTTGGCCAGGACTTTGCTGGAGATGAACCCCCTTCCACCTAAATAAAAGGGGTTTTATCGGGACGAGGAGTCGGCTTCATGATCTTGGAAAGCCAGAACAGAGGGCTAGACTAGAAGACCTCCAAGGCCCCTTCCATCCCTACAATTCTATTTCTATTTAACGTCCGATGTAAAAGCCGCAACATGGGCCGCGAATGGAAGCACCGCGTACGGTGCGACAGACAGAATCAAAGCACGTGGGGTGCCGAAAATGAAATCCCACCAAACTTCTCAGTTTGCTGAAAACAGAAACACCCTTCTCTCGCTGGCCTAACGCACAATATTTGTGGTCTGTGGCGACACTTCCGTCACAGGCTTCAACTGTTACCAATCTGCGAGAGGACGTGTCATGACGAGAGGCAGAAAGTTTTGACGGGTTGCCTCCTCTCCGCTGAGCCTCGCACACGAAGTGGCAAATTGGATTTCACACTTCCCTAACGTGTAAAAAAAAACCCTTCAATAACGTTTAAGGAGAAGGAAATAACTGGGGTATTTCAAAACATACCGTCAAAAGTACAGAAAGAGGCAATACGCCTTTCCAGATTGTACCCAAACAGCAGCTACTGTCGTTCGACGCAAGGAAAGGGACCCATGTCACTAAATAGGACGAGAACATGTTTTCATATCACGGCACAGTAACAAGCCTGCAGCGACATCGATGTTTTGACAACCGACAGAATGGAAAAAGCGTCGCGATTACCTTTCAGTTTTTCCGCCAGCAAAGAGGCCTCGTGTTCCGAATAATGCATTATGACGGGAGGCGAAGGGGGACGTATCCGGTCTTCTTCCATTTTGCGACGGTGTCGTTCTTCCCTCGCCAACATCCTCTGCTTACACTCCCATTCGTAAAAGTCATCTCGGGCCTGAGCGAAATCAACGTGGAGGCGGCCGGAGTCCTTCTTATCGGTGCTGGAGCCCAGCCTCATACGGTACCCTGAAAGCAAGAAAACAAGAATCACAACAGCTTCTGTGAAGGTGTTGTTCTAATCAGGAGTTGTTGTGGAAATTTAGGGCTTCATTATGGGCGTGGGTCAAGGGCCATTAGTCTGTCCTTTCAGCTGACCTCTAAGAAGAACCAACTTGAGTGTCTTAGATCGAACTTCTCAAAGTTTGACGACCTGCTAAGAAAACACTAAGGTAATTCCATACTTAAGTACAGAAATGTGAAATCTGGACATTTGGAAAAGTGTAAATATGATATCTCTCAGCTGTCGCTCTAGGATGAAAACAGGACCAGATTTTGCATCTTGATTTGTGCAAAAAATAGATTTCCATAATCAGCCATGCTCTATATATAGTTCATCCAGATTTATTCATTCTTCTTTCATTCATTTCCTTTAACAGACTAGTGTCAAATGGAGGGAGGGGGGGGAGAGAGAGACAGAGAGAGAGAGAAAAGAAAGAGAAAGTAAGAGAGACAGACAGAGAGAGAGAGAAAGAGAGAGAGAAAGAGAGAGAGAGATGATAAAGGGATTATAGCTGCATAGCTAGTTATCTATATATCAGAGAGAGACAGAGAGAGACAAGGAGAGAGAGAGAGGGACAGACAGACAGACAGAGAAAGAGAGAAAGAGATGATAAAGCGATTATAGCTGCATAGCTA
>NC_045551.1:68927565-68959139 GCF_009769535.1 Thamnophis elegans
CTTATGCACCGGAGGGAAATTCCTTGTGACCCTGGATCCTATTTATGACGGCTACAGCCTCCCGGGGGAGTCACGCGATCCCATTTTACGACCGTCCGACAAACAAAAGTCCACGGGGAAGCCAGATTCGCTGAACAACCAGTTTAACAACTGCCGTGATCCACTTAACAACGGTGGCAGGAAAGGTCGTAAAATAGGGCAAAGCTCACTTAACAACTATCTCACTGAGCAACAGAAAAATTGGGGCTCAATTCTGGTCATGTCGAGGACTGACTGTGTACAGGATTAGCCCTAGAATGGCCTTCCTAGGAGGGGTTTCACCTCTCCTGCCAGGTGTGTTGTCCTTTTGTGTAAGCACAAACTGCAGCTCTTGAGTATCGCCACAACTGCAAGTGCAGTAAATTATATCTTCTCTCTCTTTCTCTCTCTCTTTAATGTCTCTTGCCTATTATAAGCCTGGGAAATTACCCTCTCTCTCTCTCTTTGCCATTTCAGAGCACTTTACGTTTGAAAATGTAATAAAGATCATGGTGGAAACACAATAATTCAGCGCAATTAAAACAAGCCGGCTTCACGGCTGACAGCAGCCCGTCTGCTACCCTAAGAAGATAGACGGGCCCTTCGATTCTGCCTTGTAAAATGTCATCAAAATCCAGCTTGAGAGGATGCCAGAGCCTGAAGCCCATGTCCAGGATCCGTCTGTGTGTGATGGCTCTTGAAGCACTAGCAATAGCAATTAGACTTATATACCGCTTCATAGGGCTTTCAGCCCTCTCTAAGCGGTTTACAGAGTCAGCATATTGCCCCCAACAACAATCTGGGTCCTCATTTCACCCACCTCGGAAGGATGGAAGGCTGAGTCAACCCTGAGCCGGTGAGATTTGAACCGCCGAACTGCAGAACTGCAGTCAGCTGAAGTAGCCTGCAGTGCTGCATTTAACCACTGCGCCACCTCAGCTCCAGCCTCAGTCCACTCCTTGTGAAAGTCCCCAACACCTTTGAAAGGCCTTTTCCTGACAATCCTCTCCATACTGCGGTCATCCCTGCTGCTTGTGCACCTTTTTCTTCCACATTTTCCCCTCCCACATAACTTTCTATTAATGTGCTTTGATGCAGCCCTTTGGGAACATCCAACTTCTTTTGCAATGACCTTTTGAGGCTTCCCCTCCTTATGGAGGGTGTCAATGATGGTTTTCTGCACAACTGTCAAGTCAGCAGCCTTTCCCGTGATTGTGATTCCTACTGAACCAGACTGAGAGACCATTTAAAAGCTCAGGAACCCTTCGCAGGTGTAATGGCTTAATTAGCTGCTTAGAGTGGGACACTTTGAGCCTAGAACAGTGTTTCTCAACCTTGGCGACTTTAAGTCTTGTGGACTTCAACTCCCAGAATCCCCCAGCCAGCTGTGCTGGCTGGGGAATTCTGGGAGTTGAATAGCAATAGCAATAGCAGATTTTTATATACCGCTTCATAGGGCTTTCAGCCCTCTCTAAGCGGTTTACAGAGAGTCAGCATATTGCCCCCAACAATCTGGGTCCTCATTTTACCCACCTCGGAAGGATGGAAGGCTGAGTCAACCCTGAGCCGGTGAGATTTGAACCGCTGAACTGCTGATCTAGCAGTCAGCCTGCAGTGCTGCATTTAACCACTGCGCCACCTTGGCTCTTGTGAAGTCCACAAGACTTAAAGTCGCCAAGGTTGAGAAACACTGGCCTAGAATATTGCACCTTTTCGCAATATTCTAATTTTCTGAGATTGTGGATTTGGGGTTTCCATGAGCTGTAAGCCATAATCATCACAATTATGACAAACCACGGCTTGAACTATCTTGCTTTGCATGTAATGAGTCCGTCTCATATATTAGTTTCACCTTTTAAGTTGCATTACTGAAAGAAAGGAACTTTTGCGCAATATTCTAATTTTCCGAGTTCCACCTGTATGTAGAAGATATATAGCAGAGGTGGGTTCCTACCAGTTTGCACCAGTTCGGTAGAACCGGTTCGTCAAATCTACCAAACTGCTTAGAAGAGGTTCCACCAGAAAGCAGACCACATCTACAGAAGAGGTTCCAAAAATTTTTGAAACCTACCACTGACACAGAGAGAGAGAGAGAGAGAGAGAGAGAGGGAGGGAGGGAGGGAGGGAGGGAGGGAGGGAGAGAGAGAGAGAGAGAGAGAGAGAAAAGAAAGGAAGAAAGAAAGAAAGAAAAACGAAAGAAAAAGTGAGAGAGAGATGAAAGGAAAAAAGGAAAAAGGGACAGAGAGATAAAAGGAAGGAAAGAGAGAGAGAGGAGAGAGAGAGAGAGAGAGAGAGAGAAAACATGGCTGGCAAGCCACTCCCACCAGGTCACATGGCCAGCCAGCCACTCCCACAAAGGAGGCCACACCCACAGAGTAGGTTTGAAAAATTTTTGAAACCCACCACTGATATATAGGTAATAGAAAAGAGAATATCACACACAATACAAATGACTAAGGAGGGGGACTTAATGGAAGAAGAAGGGGATAAACACCAGAAAGGTAGATGGCTTTGTCAACCATGAATTCCTCTGAAAAACGGATGTGACAAAAGTTCTTCTTGCTTTTTCGAATGGCGGTGATGTCCCCGCACTGTTCGAAGACTTCCTGGATGATTTCCTCTGTCGCGTTTTCGGGTAATCCTCCGACGAAGACGGTTTTGCATCCCGGCGGCCTTTCCCTGGTTGAAGGGGGTGGAAGATCTAAGACAAAAACAGGAAGATCACAGATCGATTATTGGCGAATCCAGAACCCAAAGTCTCTCAGCTATCTCTCATCTATCCTCTACACAGATGTTACTGATCGCCAACATCTGCCAGAATGGAAAGGAGTCCTGTCCTGATGCTATTCTGGAACTCTTCCTTAATTCAAGGCCATCATTTATGCTGGAGTAATTTAACCCATCACCAAATGCTGACTCACAATTTCCCACCTATATCATCTCTTAGGTGTAAAGATATTTATCCTTGTAGTAGGAATGCATTGCAATTATCCTTCTCGTCTTTTCATTTCTCATTCTTTTCTCATCTTTCCTACTGTCTTCTACTATTGGCATCTTAAGATTTATCACTTGCTGTTTGTATCTTATGATTAAGGATTGTGACTATGATTTATGATCTATATGACCTATCACTTTGTTGTTTATTTGTATACTGAGAGCGTGTGCATTGGAGATAAATTCCTTGTGTGTCCAATCACGCTTGGCCAAGAAAGAATTCTCTTCTCTTCCTTTCCCTTCCCTTCCCTTCTCTTCTCTTCCTTCCTCTCCCTCTTCTCTTCTCTTCTTTCTACTGTACTGTACTCTTCTCTACTCCTATTCTATTCCTACTCATTCTCATTCTCTTCCCCTCCTTTCTCTTCTCTTGTCTCGTCTCTACTCTATGCTACTGTGCTCTGGTCTATTCTATCCTATCCTATCCTATTCTATTCTATTCTATTCTATTTTTCTCTGTTCTGCTCTGCTCTGCTCTATTCTATTCCATTCTATCCTATTATATTATATTATATTCTTCTCTGTTCTGCTCTGCTCTGCTCTGCTCTATTCTATTCTATTCTATTCTATTCTATTATGTTCTTCTCTGCTCTGCTCTGCTCTATTCTATTCTATTCTATTCTATTCTATTTTTCTCTGTTCTGCTCTGCTCTGCTCTATTCTATTCTATTCTATTCTATTATGTTCTTCTCTGCTCTGCTCTGCTCTATTCTATTCTATTCTATTTTTCTCTGTTCTGCTCTGCTCTATTCTATTCTATTCTATTCTATTCTATTCTATTCTATTCTATGTTCTTCTCTGTTCTGCTCTGCTCTGCTCTATTCTATTCCATTCTATCCTATTATATTATATTATATTCTTCTCTGTTCTGCTCTGCTCTGCTCTGCTCTATTCTATTCTATTCTATTCTATTCTATTCTATTCTATTCTATTCTATTATGTTCTTCTCTGCTCTGCTCTATTCTATTCTATTCTATTCTATTCTATTTTTCTCTGTTCTGCTCTGCTCTATTCTATTCTATTCTATTCTATTCTATTATGTTCTTCTCTGCTCTGCTCTGCTCTATTCTATTCTATTCTATTTTTCTCTGTTCTGCTCTGCTCTGCTCTATTCTATTCTATTCTATTCTATTATGTTCTTCTCTGCTCTGCTCTGCTCTATTCTATTCCATTCTATCCTATTATATTATATTATATTCTTCTCTGTTCTGCTCTGCTCTGCTCTGCTCTGCTCTATTCTATTCTATTCTATTCTATTATGTTCTTCTCTGCTCTGCTCTGCTCTGCTCTATTCTATTCTATTCTATTCTATTATGTTCTTCTCTGTTCTGCTCTGCTCTGCTCTATTCTATTCTATTCTATTCTATTATGTTCTTCTCTGCTCTGCTCTGCTCTGCTCTATTCTATTCTATTCTATTCTATTCTATTATGTTCTTCTCTGTTCTGCTCTGCTCTGCTCTATTCTATTCTATTCTATTCTATTATGTTCTTCTCTGCTCTGCTCTGCTCTGCTCTATTCTATTCTATTCTATTCTATTCTATTATGTTCTTCTCTGTTCTGCTCTGCTCTGCTCTATTCTATTCCATTCTATCCTATTATATTATATTATATTCTTCTCTGTTCTGCTCTGCTCTGCTCTGCTCTATTCTATTCTATTCTATTCTATTATGTTCTTCTCTGCTCTGCTCTGCTCTATTCTATTCTATTCTATTTTTCTCTGTTCTGCTCTGCTCTGCTCTATTCTATTCTATTCTATTTTTCTCTGTTCTGCTCTGCTCTGCTCTATTCTATTCTATTCTATTCTATTCTATTATGTTCTTCTCTGCTCTGCTCTGCTCTATTCTATTCTATTCTATTTTTCTCTGTTCTGCTCTGCTCTGCTCTGCTCTGCTCTGCTCTATTCTATTCTATTCTATTCTATTCTATTATGTTCTTCTCTGTTCTGCTCTGCTCTGCTCTATTCTATTCCATTCTATCCTATTATATTATATTATATTCTTCTCTGTTCTGCTCTGCTCTGCTCTGCTCTGCTCTGCTCTATTCTATTCTATTCTATTCTATTCTATTCTATTCTATTCTATTCTATTATGTTCTTCTCTGCTCTGCTCTGCTCTATTCTATTCTATTCTATTCTATTCTATTTTTCTCTGTTCTGCTCTGCTCTATTCTATTCTATTCTATTCTATTCTATTATGTTCTTCTCTGCTCTGCTCTGCTCTATTCTATTCTATTCTATTTTTCTCTGTTCTGCTCTGCTCTGCTCTATTCTATTCTATTCTATTCTATTATGTTCTTCTCTGTTCTGCTCTGCTCTGCTCTATTCTATTCCATTCTATCCTATTATATTATATTATATTCTTCTCTGTTCTGCTCTGCTCTGCTCTGCTCTGCTCTATTCTATTCTATTCTATTATGTTCTTCTCTGCTCTGCTCTGCTCTGCTCTGCTCTATTCTATTCTATTCTATTCTATTCTATTATGTTCTTCTCTGCTCTGCTCTGCTCTATTCTATTCTATTCTATTCTATTATGTTCTTCTCTGTTCTGCTCTGCTCTGCTCTGCTCTATTCTATTCTATTCTATTCTATTCTATTCTATTCTATTCTATTATATTATATTATATTATATTATATTATATTATATTATATTATATTATATTATATTATATTATATTATATTATATTATATTCTTCTCTGTTCTGCTCTGCTCTGCTCTGCTCTGCTCTATTCTATTCTATTCTATTCTATTCTATTCTATTCTATTCTATTCTATTATGTTCTTCTCTGTTCTGCTCTGCTCTGCTCTATTCTATTCTATTCTATTCTATTCTATTCTATTATGTTCTTCTCTGCTCTGCTCTATTCTATTCTATTCTATTCTATTCTATTTTTCTCTGTTCTGCTCTGCTCTGCTCTATTCTATTCTATTCTATTCTATTCTATTCTATTCTATTCTATTATGTTCTTCTCTGCTCTGCTCTGCTCTATTCTATTCTATTCTATTTTTCTCTGTTCTGCTCTGCTCTGCTCTGCTCTATTCTATTCTATTCTATTCTATTCTATTATGTTCTTCTCTGCTCTGCTCTGCTCTATTCTATTCTATTCTATTCTATTCTATTCTATTTTTCTCTGTTCTGCTCTGCTCTGCTCTATTCTATTCTATTCTATTCTATTATGTTCTTCTCTGCTCTGCTCTGCTCTATTCTATTCTATTCTATTTTTCTCTGTTCTGCTCTGCTCTGCTCTGCTCTATTCTATTCTATTCTATTCTATTCTATTCTATTCTATTCTATTCTATTCTATTCTATTATGTTCTTCTCTGTTCTGCTCTGCTCTGCTCTATTCTATTCCATTCTATCCTATTATATTATATTATATTCTTCTCTGTTCTGCTCTGCTCTGCTCTGCTCTGCTCTGCTCTATTCTATTCTATTCTATTCTATTCTATTATGTTCTTCTCTGCTCTGCTCTGCTCTATTCTATTCTATTCTATTCTATTCTATTTTTCTCTGTTCTGCTCTGCTCTATTCTATTCTATTCTATTCTATTCTATTCTATTATGTTCTTCTCTGCTCTGCTCTGCTCTATTCTATTCTATTCTATTCTATTTTTCTCTGTTCTGCTCTGCTCTGCTCTGCTCTATTCTATTCTATTCTATTCTATTCTATTCTATTCTATTCTATTATGTTCTTCTCTGTTCTGCTCTGCTCTGCTCTATTCTATTCCATTCTATCCTATTATATTATATTATATTCTTCTCTGTTCTGCTCTGCTCTGCTCTGCTCTGCTCTATTCTATTCTATTCTATTATGTTCTTCTCTGCTCTGCTCTGCTCTGCTCTATTCTATTCTATTCTATTCTATTCTATTCTATTATGTTCTTCTCTGCTCTGCTCTGCTCTGCTCTATTCTATTCTATTCTATTCTATTATGTTCTTCTCTGTTCTGCTCTGCTCTATTCTATTCTATTCTATTCTATTCTATTATATTATATTATATTATATTATATTATATTCTTCTCTGTTCTGCTCTGCTCTGCTCTGCTCTGCTCTGCTCTATTCTATTCTATTCTATTCTATTCTATTCTATTCTATTCTATTATGTTCTTCTCTGTTCTGCTCTGCTCTGCTCTGCTCTATTCTATTCTATTCTATTCTATTATGTTCTTCTCTGCTCTGCTCTGCTCTGCTCTATTCTATTCTATTCTATTCTATTCTATTCTATTCTATTCTATTCATTTAAGGTCTTCCAAAGGTAACAAGGCAGCACTATTCAATAAGTAATACTAAAGGAAGGAAAGGATACCAGAGTGGTTGGTTGGTGCCAGAGGCATCAGAATTAAAATAAGGCATGCTATAGGACATCAATTTAAGATACAAAATACAAGATTAAAATATGCACACATTAAACAGATCATGACCAGACACCAGCAACATCAATTGCATCCTATCGTGTTGCCATGAGGTCGTCTTGTGTACAACCAAAATTGGTAACGTAGTAATATTCACATTAGTGGCACTAAAGGACGACCTGAGAGATGTCCTTGGGATTTGCCAACCACCTACGATCAACACAGAGCATAGAGCAATGTTTCTCAACCTTGGCCACTTGAAGATGTCTGGACTTCAACTCCCAGAATTCTGGGAGTTGAAGTCCAGACATCTTCAAGTGGCCAAGGTTGAGAAATGGTGGCTGGGGAATTCTGGGAGTTGAAGTCCAGACATCTTCAAGTGGCCAAGGTTGAGAAATGCTGGCTGGGGAATTCTGGGAGTTGAAGTCCAGACATCTTCAAGTGGCCAAGGTTGAGAAATGCTGGCTGGGGAATTCTGGGAGTTGAAGTCCAGACATCTTCAAGTGGCCAAGGTTGAGAAATGCTGGCTGGGGAATTCTGGGAGTTGAAGTCCAGACATCTTCAAGTGGCCAAGGTTGAGAAATGCTGGCTGGGGAATTCTGGGAGTTGAAGTCCAGACATTTTCAAGTTGCCCAGGTTGAGAAACACTGACATCGAGTAATAGGGCTAGAAGAGACCTTGGAGGTCTTCTAGTCCAACCCCCTGCTCAAGCAGGGGCCCCTATGCATTCTCTTGCTATATTAAAATTGCAAGATCGCTTTACCCCCCCCCCCTTTGTTAGGTGGGTAGGGGATACGTTAATCAACAAATGAATAGATAACTCAATTATCAAGTAGTATCAGCTCTGGTTAAGCTAACCAGGTTTACTTACTTGGGTTTGGAGGGAAGAGAGTGCAGCTTTTACAGTGAATAATCTCCTTGATGACAGGGACTTCGGTAGGGGGAGGCTGAGGTACGAGGCCCATGCCTGACAGCAAGGGGTTAATCGGAGTGATTCCTGTCATCATGCTGAGGTTTGGGTCAAAGCCCCTTACGCAAATCGAATCTGCAAATGCAAAATATCTCATGAACTACAGAACAAATTTTATTTAGCGTCAACTGTCACCTTGCTTTGAATGGTATCCCACTGGACTTCCAAGTTTAATAGTTTAATAAAAATTTGTATGCCACCCACTCCCATTGGGACTCTGGGCGGATGGACTTGTTCTAGGCTGCAACCTAGGATTGCACCAATCAATCAGAATAGAGCGGGAAGGGACCTTGGAGGTCTTCTAGCCCAACCCCTTGCCAAAGCAGGAGACCCTGTACCATTTCAGACAGATGACTGTCCAATCTCTTCTTAAAAACCTCCAGTGATGGAAAGCCCATGATTTCAGGAGGCAAGCTGTTCCACTGGTTAATTGTCCTCACTATTAAGAAGTTTCTCCCTTCATTCTAGGTGGCTTGTCTCCTTGATTAGTTTCCATCCATTATTTTGTGCTAGGTTCATATTTTCTATTGCATGTCTCGGAATTGCCCTCATGGGTGTCTTATCACATTTAATTTGTATTGATATTTTTTTTCCAAACCCGCAGTAAAGCATTCCTTAAGACTTAATGACTTCTAACAGGGCTGCTCTTGGCACAGATGGTTACTTGAAGCCGGGCGTAGCAATCCTAAAAGCAACTGTCCATTGGCCCTTCCTTTGCCGTGAGTTTGTCTAATCCTCCTCACAAGCCAGCTAATTGCCTGACCTTGTAAGCGGACTCTCTGGCATCAGGCGCCGAAGCTTACTGGGTATTGTGTGAAATTCTTCCACCGGATTCTCCTGCCAATCAGCTTCGCTCTGTGACTGCAGAGATCTGGCATTAGAGAACCGCTGGTACGAAATAATCCTGCGGGATGAAATTTATTTGCAGGACAGAATGCAAATTGCGACGCTGATTTGTATATTGGAAAATCTGGGAGGAGGAATAGAGGGAGGGAAGGGAGGAAGGAGAGGGAGGGAGGGAGGAAGAAAGGAAGGAAGGGAGGGAAGGAGTGGGAGGGAGGATGAAAAGGAGGGAGGGAGGGGAAAAGGTGTAATGGAGAGAGGGTGGGAAGAAGGAAGGAGAGGGAGGAAGGGTATAATGGAGGGAGGGAAAGAAGGAAGGAAAGAATGGAAGAAGGGAGGAAAGGAAAGAGGAAGGGAGGGAGGAAAGAAGGAAGGTGTAATGGGAGGGAGGAAAAGATGGAAGGAATGAAGGGAGGGAGGAGGAAGGAACAAATGTGTGATAAGAGAGGGAAGGAAAGAAGGAAGGACGAAAGGAATGAAAAGAGGGAGGGAGGGAAGGAAGGAGAAATTGGGGGAGGAAGGGAGGGAGGGAAAGGAGAATGACAGGGAGGGAGGGAGGGAGGAAGGAAGGAAGGAAGGAGGAAAGAAAGAAAAAAGGAAGGAAGGAAGAAAGGAAGAAAGGAAGAAGGAAGGAAGGAAGGAAGGAAGGAAGGAAGGAAGGAAGGAAGGAAGGAAGGAAGGAAGGAAGATCTTGCTAGCATCTTTTCTCTGATACTGGCCAATTGCAGAAATCTGTCACTGTCCTTCTGCGGCTATTTGCCCATAGAATAAAGAGCTGTGTGTGTGTTTGTGAGTTTGTTTGTGTTGCAACGCCTTCAATTATTGCATCGAACACAAGATCAAAGTTTCCACTTTCCTATTTGTCACGCTGTGACATGAGAAGCTTAAACTTGTCGAAAGCTCCTCCTTGACCCCGGGGGTTGAAAATGTTCTCTCGTACATCCTCCGCCAACCTTGGTGTAAGCCAATTGGGCAGAACATACTTGGACGAAGTTCGAAACTTCCTCCACGGGGACCTTCTTGGCTTAGCCTAGCTTGGCTGAGGATCTCCCACCTCAGCGGGGAGGGGTGGGAGGTATGGGTGGACCACTTTGACTGAACTTCTAAAAACCCTTCAGCTGGTCTCCAAACAGCTCCCGAGGCTTAAAGGCAGGTTCCTCATTGTTATTTATGTGTCCCGTTCCGTTCTGCTCAGGAACCGAGGGTGGGACATATGGAGACATCTCACTCCACCCCTGTTGTCAGCGATCTCATCAGGGTACAAAGCGTGGGTTCTTGGCGCCGGCCCTCGGCTGCCAGATGGTTAGACATAATATTGCTTCATTACTGCCGTCATCTGGAACCATCTGCTCCGCATGTCAAGTTCCCACTTTCTACTTATGGCAGATTTCACTCTGATATTTTTTTCCCCCCCTTTGGCCTCCCTGTTCTCCACAAGGCGTGTTGTTAGGCTGCCAGATTCTGACACAGAACATGATAGACAGGGCTGCATCTATTCTACTGGAGATGTGCGGTGTCGAAAAACACCGATAAAATGGCAATAGCTGATCACGTGTAGGGGAAGAGCTGACAGAGACTGCAGGCGGGGTCAAGAAGGGACTTAGCTTAGCATCGTTACGTGTCCACACAAGTCTTGAATTCCACTGAATTCTGTCTTATCTAGTCCCAATTTCATGCTGGCTGTTAATTGACAAGCTGTCCTTGCTTGCAATAGTTCATTTAGTGACTGTTCAAAGTTACAACAGCACTGAAAAAAAGCAAGATGGCTCTTTTCTCACACCTACGACCATTGCAGGATCCCCAGAGTCACGCGATCAGAAATTCAGATGCTTGGCAACTGACTCGTACTTATGACAGTGGTAGTGTGTCACGTGATCCACCTTTTGTGACCTCCTGGCAAGCAAAAACCAAGGAGGGAGCCAGATTCACTTAACAACCATCTCACTAACTGAACAACGGCACAATTAACAACGCTGGCAAGAAAGGTTGCAATGGGGAGCAAAACTCATTTAACCACAGAAACGTTGGTTTCTGAATGGTGGTCGTAAGTCGAGGACCACCTGCGTAAGAATGAGGAGTAAATCTTCTGAACTGGAATTTAGGTGTGATCCTGATTCATAATGCTTTCCAAAACGGAGCTTTGGGCAAAACCAAAAAATACTGGGTAAAACCTTCTGACTTACTCAAACACATTCCTGCATTCCCTGGGGAGGTCTATTTATTTATTTATTTATTTATTTATTTTATTTATTTATAAAATTTATATGCCGCCCAATCCCGAAGGACTCCGGGCGGCTTACAAAAAAGATTTTTTAAAAAGACACATAACGAACACATAACGGGGAAAAAAAATTAATTAATTTTATCTACATCCCAGCCACCCTTCAAGTATTCTCAGATTTAAAACCAGTCAGATTTCAAATAGTCAAAATCAAAAATAATTTTAAAAAAACATATAAAGTATCGCTTTATCAAGCCCTAGTAAGACCCCACCTAGAATCCTGCATCCAGTTTTGGTTCCCACACTCTAAAAAAGACGTTGAAACTCTAGAAAGAGTGCAGAGAAGAGCAACCAGGATGATGAGGGGACTGGAGGCTAAAACATATGAAGAACGGTTGCAGGAACTGGGCATGGCTAGTCAAGTGAAGAGAAGGACCAGGGGAGACAGGAGAGCATCTTCCAATATTTGAGGGGCTGCTCCAGAGAGGAAGGGGTCAAACTATTTCCCAAGGTACCTGAAGGCCAGACAAGGAACAATGGATGGAAACTGACCAAGGAGAGATTCAACCTGGAAATAAGGAGGAATTTCCTGACAGTGGGAACAATCAACCCATGGAACAGAAGTTGCCTTCAGAGGTTGTGGGAGCTTCATCCCTGGAGGCTTTCAAGAAGAGATTGGACTGCCATCTGTCTGAAATGGCGCATGATCTTCTGCTTGGGCAGGGGGTTGGACTAGATGACCTACAAGGTCCCTTCCATCTCTGCTATTCTGTATCCTGTACAACCTATTTTCCGAGGCACCTGAAGACAGGACAAGCAACAATAGATGGAAACTAATTAAGAAGAAAAGCAGCCTAGAATTAAGGGGATTTTTTAAATTTCTTATTACACCTTCCTTCCTTCCTCTTTCCATCCTTCATTCCTTCCTTCTTTCCCTCTCCTTCCTTTCTTCCTTCTTTCCTTCATTCCTTTCTTCCTTCTTTCCCTCCCTCCATTATACCCTCTCTCCCTCTCCTTCCTTCCTTTTTTCCCACCCTCTCTCCATTACACCTTCCTTCCTTCCTTCCTTCCTTCCATATTCCTTCCTTCCTTCCTTCCTTCCTTCCTTCTGACAGTGAGAACAATCAATCAATGGAACAGAAGTTGCCTTCAGAACTTGTGGGTGATCCATCAGTGGAGGCTTTCAAGAAGAGAGTGGATAGCCACTTGTCAAAAGTGGTGTAGTCGAGCCTCCTGCTTGAGCAGGGGGTTGGACTAGAAGACCTCTAAAGTCCCTTCCAAGTGTATGATTCTGAGGAGGAGAAGGAGAAGGAAAGCAAGGTCTCCTGCTTGAGCAGAGGGTTGGACTAGAAGACCTCCAAGGTCCCTTCCCGCTCTATTCTGATTCTGGGACAGAGAATTCTAACTGGAGTATTGAGCCTAAGAATCTGTACTTTAGGGGGTTTTTTTTTCCACTTTGCTTTTCATTCCATCAAATTCCTACCAGCACAGCCAATTTTTATTATACTCCCTCATTCTGTCTCCAGCACAAAGATTACACCGTATACAAAGATGAAACAGATGTCTGCTCCGTGACACTGGAAATTATAGCATTTTTTTTTTAAAGTACGAGAAGCTAACATTATGACTCTTGTGATGTCTGTGCGGGGGGTGGGGTGGGGGTGGTAATGGAAGTTGGAAAAAAAGTTATTTCATTTCTTGAGACAGAATAAATTATTCCGCTAAAGCAGTTTGTGGACGACGAATGTTATTTGATACCATCAGTTATTCATAGACAGTTGGGGTTTGCTGGGCTGTTCCCACAAATTTGTTGTACCGTTATTGGAGATCAACTCAGCAATATATAATGATAAATATACAGATTTTGCATTTTGGCAGCTGAGGAGTTGGAACTAAGCTAAAACAAGGAAGAAAAACAGACTTTTATCTTGTCAGCAAGCCATAACAGAAACTACTTAGCTGTAGAAAACCACAAATTATTCTCCTTTTAATTCTTGATAGAGTCCTATAATGCCATATATTTTGGAAAATAAATTACTACCATTTGCACCCAAGTGTGAAAGCTCCTACTTCAATGATCTGAAGGTAGATAAGCCTTTGATGTATTGGTAATTTCCTCTGTGCAAAATAGTTGGCGCAAGCTCTTAATTTTTTTTTTATTTGATCCCTTTTCCATGTGATGGCAAGGAAATGAAATTAAATATTCAAAGTAAGAAAACGTAAAGTTTGTGGGGTCCTTGGTGCTTCCTCCTTTCTTGCTGTCATCTCAATACCCAACTAGGGAACATCATCAGCGCAGTCAAATAAGTTTCTTTAGACTGGGCTCAAGCCAGGTTTGTCTCTCTTTGCTTTGGTAGCAATTCTTCCTCCTAACACTGATGATGTTCCCTAGATGGGTCATGAAACATCTGCATGAAAAACCACCAAGCTCAGAGAGAATCAAGGACCCAACAGCCTTCTCCTTCTCCTGCTTCTCTTCTTTCTCCTCCTTCTTTCTGCTCTTCCTCTTCTTCCTCCTTCTCTTCCCCCTCCTCCTTCTCCTTTGCACACCCTCACCTTCCTCTTTGCACTACTTCCTCCTAGAACTGATGAAGTTACGCAGTTTGGGTCATGAAACATTCTGCAACAGAGGTGGGGTATTCAGTAGGTTCTGACCAGTTCTGGAGAACCGGTAGCGGAAATTTTGAGTAGTTTGGAGAACTTGCAAATACCACCTCGGACTGGCCCTGACCCCATCTATTCTCTGCCTCCCGAGTCCCAGCTGATCGGGAGGGAATGGGGATTTTGCAGTATCCTTCCCTTGCCACGCCCACCAAGCCATGCCCACCAAGCCACGCCCACCAAACCGGTAGTAAAAAAAAATTGAATCCCACCACTGGTCTGCAAGAAAACCACCCAGCTCAGAGAGAATCAAGAACCCCATAGCTTTCTTCTCTTCCTCCTTCCTCCTCCTCCTCCTCCTCCTCCTCCTCCTCCTCCTCCTCCTCCTCCTACCATAAAGCCCTCCATGGTAGTGGATCTGCGTACTTGAGAGACCGCCTTCTGCCAATTACCTCCCTGCGACCAATTAGATCTCATAGATTGGGCCTCCTCCGAATTCCATCTGCCAGCCAGTGCCGGCTGGCAACTACAAGGAGGAGGGCCTTTTCAGTAGTAGCTCCGACCCTTTGGAACGAGCTCCCCGTGGAGATTCGTACTCTCACCACCGTCCAGGCCTTCCGCACAGCCCTTAAGAACTGGCTAGCCCGTCAGGCCTGGGGACAAAGATAGCCGCCCCTCCCGAATGATGAATGAATGTTGCCTATTATTTTTACTTATGTGTGTCTACATCATTGTTTGTATTCCCCTTCCTGATTTTATGTGAGCCGCCCTGAGTCCCCTCAGGGAAAAGGGCGGCCTATAAATGTTAATAAACTCAAACTCAAACTCAACTCCTCCTCTCTGCACACCCTACTTCCTCCTAGAACTGATGAAGTCACCTAGTTTGGTTCATAAAATGCCTGCAAGAAAACCACCCAGCTCAGAGAGAATCAAGAATCACATAGCCTTTTTCTCCTCCTCCTCCTCCTCCTCCTCCTCCTCCTCCTCCTCCTCCTCCTCCACCTCCACCTCCTCCTCCTCCTCCTCCTCCCCCTCCTATCTGCACACCCTACTTCCTGCTAGAACTGATGAAGTTACCACCTAGTTTGTGTCATGAAACATCTGCAAAAAAACCACTCAGCTCCGAGAGAATCAAGAACCCCCTAGCCTTTTCTTCCTCCTCCTCCTCCTCCTCCTCCTCCTCCTCCTCCTCCTCCTCCTCCTCCTCCTCCTCACCCTCCTCCTCCTCCTCCTCCTCCTCCTCCTCACCCTCCTATCTGCACACCCTACTTCCTGCTAGAACTGAAGTTACCACCTAGTTTGTGTCAAGAGCCAAGGTGGCGCAGTGGTTAGGGTGCAGTACTGCAGGCCACTTCAGCTGACTGATATCTGCAGTTCGGCGGTTCAAATCCCACCAGGCTCAAGGTTGACTCAGCCTTCCATCCTTCCGAGGTGGGTGAAATGAGGACCCGGATTGTTGTTGGGGGCAATATGCTGACTCTGTAAACCGCTTAGAGAGGCCTGAAAGCCCTATGAAGCGGTATATAAGTCTAACTGCTATTGCTATTGCTATGAAACATCTGCAAGAAAACCACTCAGCTCCGAGAGCACCAAGGAGCCCTCATTTCAACCGTGAGCTACCAATATTCTACTTTATTGCTTCCTCTGATCTTTCAAAGCCATTCCCTAAGTCCTGTGCCACCCTCTATAGCTGAAGAGATTTCACTGGGTATGAATCTTTTTTTTTTAAAAAAAAAAAGTTTATAATACTTACTGTGGGGCATTAAACCTCGGCGTCCATGCAAAAATAATGTCTCTCTCCCCCCTTTCCTTGCGCAAAGAAACTTCAAAGGATTCGTGACTTGGCAAAGATTTGATTTACATCTGTGTCCTTTCTCTCCACGCAACCCATCTACTCTCCATAATGTTCTTTTCACCGTGTTCTTTTTTCCTAACCAAGAAGCAGCTGGCGAGTCAAGCCAAATAAATAAATAAATGGCTCAAAACATATTGAGCACGCTTTTTTTTTTCTTTTATCCTATTGCAGTGTTTCTCAACCTTGGCAACTTGAAGATGTCGGGACTTCAACTCCCAGAATTCCCCAGCCAGCGTTGCTTGTTTTCTTGCAGACATTTCGTAACCCAACTAGGTAACATCATCAGTCTGTGTTGTTGCCCAGTGATGACATTACCTACCGTAGTTTGCCCAAAAAAAAAAAAAAAACCAAGCTCAGAGAGCACCAAGGACCTCTCAACTCAACCCCAATTTTTCTCTCTCTCTCTCCCTCCCTCCCTTTCTCCCTCCCTCTCTCTTTCTCTCTCTCATCTCCCTATCTCCATCATCCCTTCCTATTCTTCAAGCAGCTAAGCAGCTATGGAGCCAGCTCCTTCACCAGGATAGGAGACCCCAGAATAAGATACAGCAGCAAAAGAGAATATCAGTGAAAAGTACATTATTAGTTAACTCTCAGCCACAAAGGAAAACCTTGGCTAGATCCATTAACAGCTGCAAAACGCCACTCCCGGCTTCCGTATAGGTGCCATTTTGAAGTGTTTAAGGCAGTGTTTCTCAACCTTGGCAACTTGAAGATGTCTGGACTTCAACTCCCAGAATTCCCCAGCCAGCGAACGCTGGCTGGGGAATTCTGGGAGTTGAAGTCCAGACATCTTCAAGTTGCCAAGGTTGAGAAACACTGTCCTATTGATTTCGCCGGGATAGTTTCTAAGCACAGATTTGAAGTCTGAGATGATTCATTCCAAAGTGCTTAATTTTGGCCTCATCTGTGCCGGCCTCTGTTGTCTGACCCTCCGTGAAAAGAAAAGAAAGGAAAGGGAAAAAAATATATCTCTAATTGTAGCAAATTCCGAGCAGAGATTAAGTGTAATTTGTACTTAAGGTGAATTTGTTGACAGATGTGCATGGACTTTGATGTTTGCCTAAAAACCGTGACGTGGGTCTCCACTCATTCGTTGCGTAGAGCAGCTCACGGAGACATTTATTTGATTCATATACTTTGCCCAACTTAATTGCGAAGCTCATATTAGCGTGAGGCAGAAATCAGCCTGGGAAAATACTGATGCCGCCTGCTGTTCGTTTTAATGATGAGTCTCGTGGTCTCTTGTTCTGATTTTCTCTGTCAGTGATTCCGAATTCTTTTCTTTTCCTCTGAGTAAGAAAACTCAATTGCAACTCTAAAAGGTAAAGTTAAAGGTTCCCCTCGCACATCTGTGCTAGTCGTTCCCGACTCTAGGGGGCGGTGCTCATCTCCGTTTCAAAGCCGAAGAGCCAGCGCTGTCCGAAGAGGTCTCTGTGGTCATGTGGCCGGCATGACTCAACGCTGAAGGCGCACGGAACGCTGTTCCCTTCCCACCAAAGGTGGTTCCTATTTTTCTACTTGCATTTTTACGTGCTTTCGAACTGCTAGGTTGGCAGAAGCTGGGACAAGTCACGGGAGCTCACTCCATTACGCGGCGCTAGGGATTTGAACCGCCGAACTGCCAAACTTTCTGACTGACAAGCTCAGCATCTTAGCCACTGAGCCACCTTCTGAAGAAAAGTTGAACCCAAAAGAAGCTTCTTTAAATGATAGATAAAGGTGGACCCCCAAAAAGTTTATATTTCTCCATCTTAACACACTTGGCTTAACTACATACTGTATATACAATACATTCTTCACACACCATTTTTTAAAAACCACCCTTTCTTTTCACGGAAAACGAAAACCTGATAAATATCTCCAAAAGAGAGCAATTACTTGTTCTCAATACATTTTGGGGATCTTCAATGGAATTTAAAATAAATGGTACGGCAGAAAAGTAATCACCTCCTTAAAATGCAGTAGTTTTGACGTTCCAACAGAGAACAATTTCATTATTCATTCCTCCCAGACAGAAAATCTTTCCCTTTCTAACCAAACTGCATATTTTAAGGAACGCAGCTGAGATTTTGAGGTGAAAATACATTTTAGTCCTTTGTCGGCGAGAGTTAAGTTCAGATGAGCTGCTTATGCGAGAACTATATTTTAATTTTGCAAACCTTCATTTTTGCAAAAACGAAGCTAGAGGATGTTCCCCTGTTCTTTCATTTTTTGACAGCGTATTTGTCTTCTTAGCAGGCTAGTGTTACAAGGCATTATATCCCCAAATCCAAAGGGCCATTATTAGTGGTTATTATTAGTGGTTCTTGAAGCTTTATACATGACTCACTTTCCTAGCGATTTCAATAATGTATTAATTTTACAAGCAATTAAGAACAGCGCTCTCTCCTTTCGTGACACAGTTCTTAAAAAATAAAAGATCGCATCCAATTATGTCGTGAAGGTAATTTTGAGCTACGAGCTTCAAAAAAACAAAAAAATCTTCCCACCATTGATAAAACCAAGTCGCATTTCCACAATTATCCCAGCATTTCATCGGTAGTAAAATAAAAGGAAATTGGTATAAAATTATTTGTGTATTTAATTACAGTGCTGAGCAACAAGGGGTTGTGTTTCCATGGAGCGAGGGAGACGTGTTGGAAATAAATAATCAATATAAAATAAAATGCAGCTTCAAAGCAGCAGAATAAGACCATAAAAAAGCAACATAGAATATATAATTATGAGTTATGAATTATGGCCCGAATCACAATTGGGACCTGAATTTCCATCAATAGGAAAGTTACTAAGTGGCTCGTGACCAATTTTGCAATCTTTTTTGCCATCGTTGTTAAGCGAATTGCTGCCGTTATTAAGTGAGTCATGAGGCCATTAAGTGAATATGGCTCCCCCACGACTTTGCTTGTTGGAAGCTGACTAGGAAGTTCACTAATGGTGATCACATGACCTTGTGATCTCTAGGCTGGAATACTGCAATGGGCTCTACATGGGGCTGCCCTTGAAGTGCATCCGGCGACTGCAGTTAGTTCAGAATGTGGCCGCGCGAGTGATAGTGGGCGCACCTCGGTTCGCCCACATAACACCCATCCTCCGCGAGCTGCACTGGCTACCTGTTGATCTCCGGGTGCGCTTCAGGGTGCTGTTGACCATCTTTAAAGCCCTTCATGGTAGTGGATCTGAGTACTTGAGAGACCGCCTCCTGCCGATTACCTCCCTCCAACCGATAAGATCGCACAGACTGGGCCTCCTCCGAATCCCATCCGCCAGTCAGTGTCGACTGGCGACTACACGGAGGAGAGCCTTTTCTGTTGCAGCTCCGACCCTGTGGAACGATCTCCCCGTCGAGATACGCACCCTCACCACCGTCCAGGCCTTCCGCGCAGCCCTCAAGACCTGGCTATCCCAACAGGCCTGGGGATAAGCCTCTAATTTGCCCCACCCGAGTGTTGAATGTTGAATGCAAGTTGTGTTTTTATTATTTTATTTTGCTCACATATTGTTTATTTTGAATTGCACCCCCTCCCTACTGATTGTAAGCCGCCCTGAGTCCCCTCAGGGAAAAGGGCGGCCTATAAATCCTAATAAAATACAAAAAATACAAAATACAAAATGACCTTCCTTCCCTTCTTCCCTCCCTCCACCCTTCCCTCCATCCCTCCTTCTCTCCCTGCTTCCCTGCCTCTCTCCACCCTTCTCTCCCATCCTCCCTCCCTTCTTCTCTCCCTGTCTCCCTCCACCCTTCCCTCTCTTCCCTCCCTCTCTTCCTTCCTTCTTTCTTTTCCTCCTTCCCTCCCTCCCTTTCTTTCCCCCCCTTCTTTCAATTCCTAAATCACCTGCAAGCCGTAAGCTCTTGGCACCCTGCAAAGACAATTGCAAAAGATATAAGCATAAAATGTCCCCAATATAATAGTACAATAGTTCTCCAAAATTAAAAACAGTAACTTAAAAGCAAGATAAGCATATCTGGGCCCCTTTCTCAATAAATTAAACTGAAAGGTTCCTGCATTACTTCCAGAACAGGGGCATCAAACTCGATTTTATTGAGGGCCGCATTAGGGTTGTGTTTGACATCAGAGTCCTGGGGGGGGGGGATAGGGTGTGGCCAGGAGACGGGTGTAGTCAGTGGCCAGGGTGGGTGTGACATGGGGCTCATGTCGAGGGCACCTGTGATGACCAAGTGCTAAAGCAGGACTTCCCTAAGATCCTCCCTCACTCTCATTATAATCTTCTTTCCTTTCTTCCTTCTTTCTTTCCTTCCTTCCTTCTTTCCTTCCTTCTCTTCTTTTTAGCAATAGCAATAGCAGTTAGACTTATATACCACTTCATAGGGCTTTCAGCCCTCTCTAAGCGGTTTACAGAGTCAGCATATCGCCCCCAACAACAATCTGGGTCCTTATTTTACCCACCTCGGAAGGATGGAAGGCTGAGTCAACCCTGAGCCGGTGAGATTTGAACAGCCGAACTGCAGAACTGCAGTCAGCTGAAGTAGCCTGCAGTGCTGCATTTAACTACTGCACCACCTCGGCTCTTTCCTTCCCTCTTCCTTCTCTTTACTTCTTCCTTCCCCTCTTAGTCTTCCTTCCTTGCTCTCATCCCATTTTCCCATCTTCCCTTCTTTTCCTTTGTCTTTCCTCTTTCCCTTTCTCCTCTCCTGTCCCTTCTTGGATGCTCAAATGCAAAAGGGGAAACTTTTCAGTTTGTTTTGATATCCCTCTGGCAGCCTTGAGTTTGACAGGATCATTGGGGTTCATCTGGGTTCATCTTGGAAGATGCTCTCCCATCTTATAAGGTATATTACTGAAAAAAACTGTCTGCTTAGCATCTCATGGTAGTAACCACTATGGTGTAGCAGAAGGTTGTGTCCGGTGGCCTTCCGTGCATTTGTCTCCAGCCCTGGCAGACCAACGGGGTGGAGAAAGGGAGAAGCGATGCTGTGACTTTCCAAAAGTTTCCTCCAGGTATCTCAACAGTCCAACATGGAACCTCCATCCCAAATGCAGATGTGGCTCGCCTGAAACCACAACCAAGATGGGTTTGGCCTGCAAAAGGACACATCTGGTCTTCACCGCACATCTGGGTTTTCACAACTCGGTCACGATGCTCTAGTACAACAGATGTTTATGGAGATTCTCCATCATCCAGGTCATGGTTATCTCAAAGGTCTCGTTTTTCCCCAAAAAGGCAGCTGGACTTTCTCGATGTTTTCTTTTTAAATCCTTTGGAAAACAAAGATTTCGCTTCTCATATAAGAAGCTTCTTCAGTTCGGAACGTCAGATGAAGAGTTTTGGAGGAGAAGCAAAACGTTCTCAACGAAAAACGAAACAAGAAAGTCCAGTTGCCTTTTGGGGAGGGGGGAAAAAGCACTTTTAGGACTAATCAAACTACTGTGGGAAGCCACCACGCCCCTTCCTAGAAGAATGGAATATTTTGAGCAATATTTAAAAAGGTAGGATAAAATATTTCCCCTAAAAAAGAAATAAAAATCTTAAGGGAGACAGGAACTCAGCTTCACCTCCCTGCCCCAATTGAGAAGGACTGGGCCAACCTATCTACGAAACAGAAGGCCTTCAGCTCCAGACGATGGGATTAAGACATGACCCTCCAGGACGTCATAGGATTAACCCACCAAGACCCAGAGCTCACTGCATTGCACAGTCTCCTAAGGACGTTGCATCAGAGTCCGAACTTCAACCAAATCTGGGAGCTCAGACAACCTATAGAGCCAGCTATGGCCCCTACATAACCCCTACGTGGGCCCATGGGTGTCTGACAACAGCAAATAGAATACAGGTTCTTGCACAGAAACAGGAAGCTCACGTGCAAAGCCCAAGAGAAGGCATTAAAAAAAAACCCCACTCTCAACTCCATGGGTTAGCGGTACCAGAACCATAAACATCTGCTTCTGCTTCATCAATAAATGGGCCTACGGTACTTTCCAATCAGCCTCCAGCTTCCCGCTTGGAACTGGACCTGATGGATATTTCTTCCAACCAGGGGTAGGATTCAGCCAGTTCGGACTGGCTTGGGCGAACCGGATGCTTATTTTACATCTGGTTTGCAGAACCAGTACTCACAAGGACTGGCTGGCCCCGCCCTACCCATCCCTCCCCTCCCAGGAGTCTCCAGCAGCCCATTTTGGATGCCAGGTAAGTGCAGCCCTGTGTGGAGGCTCTCAGAGGGCAAAAAATGGGTCTCCCGGAAGTTCCGGAAGGCTGGAAATGGGCTCATTTCTAACCTCCGGAGTCCAGAGGAGACTGTTTTTGCCCTCCCAAAGGCTCAAGGAAAGCCTCTGGAGCCTGGGGAGGGCAAAAATGCCCCCCACCCCACCATGGTGCAGGAGGCCGAGTAGGCCACACCCACCATGGCCACACCCACCACAGCCACACCCACCCTGCAACCGGGCAGAGAACCAGTAGCTAAAATTTTTGAATCCCACCCCTGCTTCCAAAACTACCATTCCTGAAATCTTTGAAATTCCTTTTCTTGAACTGCTCTACTTGAACAATTGAACCAGGGGTGGGTTTCAATCAGTTCGCGGCGGTCCCTGCGAACCGGTTGGTCGGTGAACCTGGAAGTAAGTAACTTCCGGGAACGGCGAAGGGCGCACCCGCCCGCCCGCGCTCCTTACCCGGTTTTGACGAGTTCTGCGCTTCCACGCATGCGCAGGACGCATACAGCGCCTGCGCGATCCTCCAGGAGCAGCTGGAGCATCGCACAGATGCTAGTACGCATGCGTGCGCCGTGCGCGTGCACGAGGACGCCACCGGCCCCGTTCCAACCGAACCAGTTGGAATGGGGCGAGAAACCCAACCCTGAATTGAACATACATAAAGAAAAGAGGTGGACTTCTCTACTCGCCACCACAATGAAATAAAGTTGCTCCTGATTTCTGTGCAAAATTTACACACTAAGGATTCTTCCCCCTCAAAGGAAAGCATTTTTTTAAAAAGAATAATCCAGTTCCTTTTTTTTCCCTGTAAGGAAAAGGCGGCGGGTTGAGAGACAATGGCTACTTCTATCTGCAGATTTTGCTGGCTCTCCATTTGCATTTAAAAGGTCCAACAGTACAATTCCAATTTCTTTTAATTACGACCGTGTGGCGCCTGAATCTCGAATGCAAGACTGCATATTTTTTTTAAATTCCAGGGCTTGCAACGTTTCGCGAGATAGGACGAACTGAACGCAGAAGGGCAAGTCAATTCAAAAATGATGAAAAATCAACCACTAGCTCTGTTTTTTCCCCAAAGGATCATAAAGTTAGAAAGCATGAACAAAATTAATTAGGTAACGAAAACATCAACAGGAATGCCTTCAGAAATGATTCCTTATCTGAAAGTCTTTTAAAAAATGTATTGGAAAAATGACAGCGAGCAATCTTTTCTCTCAAAATGCCGGAACAATTGAACTCTGAACATCATCATCATATGCCATGATTTCCCCCACCCATAAACAATGGAAAATGATCGAATTATGTTAGCAAATCAGGAATCAGCAAATCTTCTCCCATTAAATTGCTATTATAAAATCTACAATCTACACGTTCCATTTCCACTTGTGGGAATACTTTTCAATTTTCCAATATTCCCTTAAAATGATAAATGAGGAATAATGTGAGGAAATAAAGTGATGGATGACTTGATAAAATATTTAATGTTGCATTTTAGTGCTTGCATTACAGCTGCTAGTTCTGCTTCCTAAAATACAAACAGAAGTATCTACATACCGTTTCTGTAGTACACAACAAAATGTATACTACAGGTCTTTTAATACAGGTCAATCCTCAATTTACGACCAAAACTGAGTCCAAAATTTCTGGGGCTAAGCGAGACATTTGTTAAGAGTGTTTCGCTCCATTTTGCAACCTTTCTTGCCACCGTTGTTAAGCGAATCACTGCAATTGTTACCTAGTGACATGGTCGTTAAGTGAATCCGGTTTCACTATTGACTTGGCTTCTCAGAAGGTCGCAAAAAAAAAAGGGATCACGTGACCCCAGGACATAAATATGAGCCAGTTAGCAAACATCTGATTTTTGATTAGGTGACCGTGGAGATACACTCATGTCACTTATTGTAGTGCCGTTGTAACTTCAAATGGTCACTAAATGAACTGTTGTAAGTGGCTGACTGACTGACTACCTGTAACCCTGTTTGTCTCAAAAGTTAGCCTATTGATTGATTGAAAGAATCTTGCAAAATTGACGAATTCTGCAAAACTCAGATTCTCAAAATCTGGGTATTCTTGTCTGAAATTCTCCGACAACCTCACAAAAAACAAGGATTTAATAGCTGCCAGCTGATGTAAGGTTGTAAAACTGTGAATGGTAAGCTGATGCAATGAGGATGATTCAGCAATGCATGTATAGCCAGTTTAAAGCTCTGGGGGACTCCACACAAGTCATTTCCTGTTTTAAGAGGTGTCTATATATAGGTGGACATTAGAGGGCGTCACTCCCTCTCGTCATGTATCTCATTTCTCTCCTTGTGCCCATAGTTGAATGGTAAGGGTTTTATCTACCAGGTGTATGCCTGTATATACGTGTATATAAACCACTATTAATTGTCTAAAGGCTCGGTGTGCTGTGTGCGGTGTTTTGCCCCTGGGATTATCTCATTATAATGGCCAAGCTGCCAAAACTGTGACAGATCATGTTGACGAAAAGTAAACATTTCCCATTGTTTGCAACGTGGAATGAATGTTAGGCTCAAATGTTTATTTTCTCCGTTTTCTGAAAGTTCATCACAAACAATAACTTGGGCGAAGTGGAAACCTCAGCAATTCTTCCCTCCAGCCCTCCTATTTATAATGGCAATCCGAAAGAATTCCGAGATAATCTCCTTTAATCAGTTCTATACAGTCAGTCCGTTATCCTAAGACAAGAGAAAGAAAGCATGGCCAATTGTCAACAGATGACAAGCAAAGTAGGGGGGGGGGGGAAACCCCATTTTGGAGAGCTTCCTTTTGTTCCAAACATAATGTATACAAATGAAAACAAGAGCTGAAATGATATCGCTTGAGTGAGAATTAGAAGCAAAAGAAGGGAAGATAAATAAAAATAAAAGACTCCCATCATTAGTACAACTGACAAATTTCGGGCCCATTACTTCATTTGTTACAAGGATGTCAGATCCTTGCTGATTAAGAAGGCTGGAATATATATTCAACTTTCTCTTTTCTTTTTAAAGTAGATGTGCCAACGTTGCTGAAATAAAGAACACAGCACACGTCTCCAGGGTTGAAGAAAAGGATTTGATATATTTACTTACCAGCTGATAACCCGGAGTTGCACAGGTATTTATTTATAGGGGGGGAAATGTCCAGACCAAATGTAATTTCTAATGTTGGATTTTCCCCCTTACCAGAGGGAGCCCCCTTGTGGAGTACTGTGAAGCTGTTACCATGGCAACTCCACTGCGCTGTACAGTAGAAGCCATTTTAAGGCACAACAGGCTGTATCTTAACAGAAACAAACACCCTGAGGGGCGTTAGGGGTGTCTTACCCCCCACAATATTTGTTTCCAGAGATTAAGTCATCTGTGTACCAAGTTTGGTTGAAATTGCTGGAGGCATTCTGGAGTTATGCTGGAATATACAAAGACAGACAGACAGACAGACAGACAGACAGACAGACAGACAGACAGACAATATATATATGGCTGCCTGACTGACTCTCGGTGACTCCTGGTGGCTTACAAAGAAAAAAAATATAATATAAACATTTTTTTAAAGAAAGCAATAACCACTGGGGACAAAAGAGCCGAGGTGGCGCAGTGGTTAAATGCAGCACTGCAGGCTACTTCAGCTGACTGCAGTTCTGCAGTTCGGCTGTTCAAATCTCACCGGCTCAGGGTTGACTCAGCCTTCCATCCTTCTGAGGTGGGTAAAATGAGGACCCGGATTGTTGTTGGGGGCAATATGCTGACTCTGTAAACCGCTTAGAGAGGCCTGAAAGCCCTATGAAGCGGTATATAAGTCTAACTGCTATTGCTATTGCTATTGCTATAAAGGTATTCAGACAAGCCACTTGATGTCAAAGGAGATTCTCAGTCAACCAGGCCATGGTTGTTCCAAAGGTAACTTAGACTTTTCCTGAGTTTTTTTTTCTCCCTTGAAAATGTTTCGTTTCTCATCCAAGAAGCTTCTTCAGTTCTGAAGCTTCTTCAGCTTCTGAAGTCAGAACTGAAGAAGCTTCTCGGATGAGAAGTGCAATGTTTTCAAGGAAAGAACCAAGAAAGTCCAGTTGTGCCTTTAAATGGCTTCTAACGTACTGCCGTAAAATGGCTTCTACTGTACAGCGCAGTGGAGTTGCCATGGTAACGGCTTCACAGTACGCCACAAGGGGGCTCCCTCTAGTAAGGGGGAAAAGCCAACATTAGCAATTACGTTTGGTCCAGACACTTCCCCCCTATCAATCAATACCTGGGCAATTTCGGGTTATCGACTAGTTACTAATAATTGTATTTGTTCAATTCTGCCCTGCATTAAATGACACACTTCATGTTTGTGTGTGCTGTGCATGCAATATTTTTTACACAATTTTCACTGTCCATATTTTGCTGTAATAGTTTTGGTTTAGTTTAGTTTCAATAGTTTTATTATTATTTGGATTTCTTTTCCTTTCTACGATCTTGTACTCCCCATTTATTTGGATTATTCGGATTATTCTTAAAACATAATGTTTCTTTCCAAATTTATTTTAGACACTGGGCTTTTTATTTCTCTAAATCCAGACATAACCAAAGTCGATCTAAATATAAGCCCCCAAATCTTACAAATGCAACCAATAATGTAACCATCCCTGTTCTCTAAATTAATTTAAAGAACATAATTTTCAGTTATAATTTACACCTATCCTTTGTATATAACACACCAGCAACGGGGAAAAAAAACCCCACTGAATAATTATCGTTACTACGAATTAAAGCCTTTGCTCAGATCAAAAATCCAATTTCACAGCACTAGGAATAAAATAAAAAAAATTAGAGCAGAAATACCCAAACTGTATTAAAAAGGCAAACCCTGCTGAACATTGATTAACTATCAAGAGCAGACAAACGGCATCCCGAGAGCGTTAACAGAAAAATAAACCGAACCAAAAGACAAAACCTTTTGCAAAACAAATTCATTTCCTCCAGAAACAACCTTTGTGTGTTATAAACAAACAATTGCAAAAGAAACTGTGCGAAAGTTTTGGAACTCAATATCGCCTCTGTATATCCGTTTTCAGCCGTTAAAGGAACTCAAGAAATTCTCCTTACCTTCTCCTTAATCTGTCGCTGTTATCGCAACGTTTAGGCCACGAAATACACAGGTAGCATTTTAACCTGTGACTGTAACTGAGTGTGCAATTAGGGTGGCAAGTTAAGCAGGTCACCGTACGATCTTCTTTGCGGTGGCCGTTAAGCAAGCCCTGCGGTCATTAGATCAACATTTGGTCGTTAAACGAACCCATTGCACCCAATGAGTGTCTTTTGCCAGAAGCGCAAGCTGGATTTGGGGGTTTTTTTAAAGTGTTTTTTTTTTTTTGGATTAAAAGAAAAGTCACAAATTACGGTCACGTGACTACAGAATGCTGCAAATGATCGTAAATGCAGTACAGGTGTCACACGTGCAAAATCCGATCACATAAACTTTGAAATTGGTTCATCCGTAGCCCTGGGGAAGCCCATTGTGATTTCACACAATCACTAAACAATCGGCCACAGGTCAAGGACCACTGACCACAAATCTGGCCTTTAGGTTCTGCCTCAGTTTACCTTCCCAATGAGCAACCGAAAAAACAGTTTATTAGGGTAACCCTGATAAAGTGGGATCTCCCTAGGAGAGAAACCCAAGACCCATCATACATTCCTTTTTATAGTTAACACCACAAAGGAAAATGAAAGAGGAAAGTTGATTGAACTGGATAAAAGTAAACTGCCTTTTGCATAGGAAATCAGTGCCATGTGGTCAAACATGTTCCATCCCATAATATCACCCATGTGCATTGGAGTGAGCTCCGACATCAGAAGGGGCGTAAATTGATCGGGAAAAAGGTTATTTGGACTTCACAAAGGAGATAAACCGGACCCCAATTTGTACTAAGAAACTTTTTTTCTTATCTGGCCACCAGCCTGTTTATCAGTTTAGGAATGTTAAAAGCTAATAAACGTGAACATCGTTTTTTTTTTAAAAAAAAGAGAAAATAAATCAAATTAAAGTACAAAGTAACTATGTTAGTTTTCAAGTTGCAAAATCCATGTCATGTGCCCTTCACTACCTGTAAGCAAATAATATCGGTCAGTGGTGAAATTCGATTTTTTTTTACTACCGGATCTGTGGGCGTGGCTTGGTGGGCATGACAGGGGAAGGATACTGCAAAATCTCCCTTCCCTCCCCACTCCTGGGGGAAGGATAATGCAAAATCTCCATTCTTTCCCCACTCCAGGGGATGGATACTGCAAAATCTCCATTTCTTCCACACTCCAGGAGAAGGATACTGCAAAATCCCCATTCCCTCCCCACTCTGGGGCCAGCTAGACGTGGCATTTCCCGGTTCTCCGAACTACCCAAAAGTTCCGCTACCGGTTCTCTCCAGAACCTGCCTGAATTTCACCCTTGATGTGGGTCAACCTTAGACAGCCATTGGATCTGTTGCCGTGATAATACAGTCTAAGTACTTTGAGCACTTTTGAGTAATTTGCACGGCTGTGTGATCTTCCTCATTTTTGCACATAGTTAAGCTGTAATATTATCAATTCAGCTTTCCTGAAAACCGCATGGTGGGTTTCAAGGGCAAGTCAAGTTAGAAACAGAGCTGAGAATAGGTCTCACACACACACACACCACTCTCAACACAACGACGCTAGGCATCTGTAGCGGTACTCCGTGGCCGAAAGCAGCCTCAGGTAGCAATCTCACGTACACAGGTTGCGTTTCTCAAAAGCTATTTTTAAAAATGTTCATTAAATAAGGCCATTGCGTTGCAGGATGACCTTTCCAACAAAGTCACGTTGTTCTGAAAATGCAGAAAAAAATTGGATTGTTTTTCTCCAGTTGTTTGGCTAGACTAAAGTAGTGAAAAGGGAACCAGAGGAGACATAATAGCAGCCTTCCAATATTTGAGGGGCTCCTAATTTCCAAACTATTTTCCAAAGCACCAGGAGGCAAGACAAGAAACAATGGATGGAAACTAACCAAGGAGAGAAGCAAACTGGGATTCAGGAGAAACTTCCTGACAGTGAGAAGAATTAACCCGTGGAAACAGAAGTTGCCACCAGAAGTTGTGAACGCTTCGTCACTGGAGGTTTTTAAGAAGAGATTGGACAACCATTTGTCCGGAATGGTGCGTGATCTCCTGCCTGAAGAGGGGGTTGGACTAGAAGACCTCCAAGGTCCCTTCCAGCTCTGTTATTCTATGATTTTGTGTAGCCATTGGATAATCCAACTTTTCCATCTGCAGCAACTCGAGATTCGTCACAGCCCTCCTTTTGGGGTTTGGGGGTCTTTTAAGCAGCAAGGTGGCCTGGTGGCTTTGCAGCACCCCTCATGGGAGCAAACAGGATTTTTATTTATTTAATTTTTTTTTAATTAAACACACATTAAAACATTGGACGTAGTGTAACCGTCCTGGCACTGCCTTTGCCATACATACTAGAATGTGAAGTTAAATATTATGACCACCATGCTTATTTACAATTGGTCTCTTCAGTATTTACAAATATAAGGAAATCGTACTTCCATCCAGGGTTTATTTATTTACTTTTGTCTATAATCAGAGCATGTGTCGTAAAGCTAGTGAAGGCAGCGGGAAGGTCAGGTGCAAACAACTCCTTTCATTTCTGCCTCCCACAGAGGATGAATTCATGATTTATGTTCCTTGTTCCCAGCCTGTCAGAGCCGATAGAAACATTTACAGTTTAAGATGCTTAGCTGTTCTGCAATGCTCCAAAGGACATTTGAAGTGCTTCTCTTCAGACGATTAAAGCAGCCCTCTTAAGGCTCCCACAACTGTGTTGAAAACTTTGTTCAATTGTCGTTGTGCACTGAGGGATGCACAGCTACCTCACTTTACAGTGCAAAGTGTTTCCTTAACTAAGAATGGGGATAGGTAGTCCTCGACTTACGACAATTGAGCCCAACCCTTCTGTTGCTAAGCGACACATTTATGGAGTTTTGCCCCATTTTACAATCTTCCTTGCCACCGTTGTTAAGTGAATAACTGCAGTTAAGTTAGTCGTGTGGTTGTTAAGTGAATCCGGCTTCCTCGTTGACTTTGCTTAATAGAGTCGGAAGTGTTAGGTAAGCTCCCCATTGGGAGACCGAGTACGTTCAGCGAAGCATTGTGAGAGTTGTGTTGGAGAACACACAAACCAGCATACAGAGACATTGCAGTCTAAATAGGCTTCTACTTTCGTGGACATAGAGGTATCAGAGTCCATCAAACAGTCCAAGTCATACATGTCAGTCAGTCATCAACGTCTTTCAGTTAAGGGGTAATCGAACTAACATAGTCCAGTATCATATAATCAGTTCAGAACTCAAAGTTTGCTAGCAGTTGCAAAACTTACAATAGCTCACGGCAGTTTCTAACAACCAGCTTCCAAAAACACTCAGATCAGATCAGCCCAGCATCTAACATAACAGAGAGCTAACAGTCATTCTGGCTCCCTCTTATGGCCGATTGAGGAAACAGCGACCAATCACATTTTACAGTATGATTTAAAGAAACAGGTACAACATTGTTACATGATTTATATATTGCCAACCCAACCGTTAGAATTATATTCCTAACAGGAAGGGACCTTGGAGGTCTCCTAGTCCAACCCCTTGCTCAAGCAGGACACCGGATACCATTTCAGACAAATGGCAGTCCAATCTCTTCTTAAAAACCTCACACCCTCTGGTCAGAAGTGACAAAAGGGGATCACATCACCCTGCAACCGTCGTAAATATGAGTCAGTTGCCAAGCACCTAAATTTTGATCACGTGACAGCGGGGGGGGTGCAGCAATGGTCGTAACTGTGAACAATGGTCATATATCCCTTTTTCAGTGCTGTTGTAACTCTGAACGGACGCAAAGCAAGCCGTTTGTAAGTCGAGGACTAGCTGGATGTAAGCAGAATTATGGTTATTTTTGCAATCCAACCTCGGTCTTCCCCACAGCCCGTTCCTTCCTCTTTGACGGAAGAGAGGCCGCTTTGCTCCCCTGTTCTGCTGCCAGAATGAAAGGATCAACGGACACAATGGGTTTGTCGTGTATATTCTTTGCCCAACTGCGTAGGCTTTTGTGTTTGTGGCCCCCTCCCCTATCCCACAACCCACACCTGCTCTCTGTTGTTGTTGTGTTGTAATAGGCAAGGTGCTCCTACAATGGAAAGAAGGAGGAGAATTGTGCTTCCAGCTAGCAATAGCAATAGCAGTTAGACTTATATACCGCTTCACAGTCCTTCACAGCCCTCTCTAAGCGGTTTACAGAGTCAGCATATTGCCCCCAACAACAATCCGGGTCCTCATTTCACCCACCTCGGAAGGATGGAAGGCTGAGTCAGCCTTGAGCCTGGTGAGATTTGAACCACCGAACTGCAGATAACAGTCAGCTGAAGTGGCCTGCAGTGCTGCACTCTAACCACTGCACCACCTCGGCTCTCAGCTATTCTCTGTTTCCTTCATGGATTCCGGGGGATGAGAAAAAGATGGATGGAAGCCGTGGGAAACCTCGGGAGCATCACAAGTGAAAGAGGGGTGA
>NC_045551.1:69007448-69058230 GCF_009769535.1 Thamnophis elegans
GACCCCAGTTCCCGATGAAATAAATCTTTCCAGGCTGGAAGGATTAATAATTAAGGTAAATCTTACATATTTACATAAAATATTCACACGAAAGGTGAAGGGAAGAAGTAAAGGCAATTTAAGGAAGGTTGAAAGAACGTGTCGAGGTGCCATTACTGATCTTCTGAGCAGGAAGTGATGGGAATTCAGAAAAGTGGTTTTAAAATACCTAGTCCCTGGACAAACCTCTTCATCAAATGGTATAGGATCTCCTGCTTAAGTAGGGGGTTGGACTAGATGACCTCCAAGGTCTTTTCTAGCTCTATTCTGATTGATTCAAGGTCATCAAGACTTGGAAGTGACCGAATATCAACCACAACTCTGAACCAACTTACATATTGTAAATATAGCAAAATAATAATAATAATAAAAAATGGATAAGCTACCCAACTATTTATGCATCGTGTTGTTGGTACATTTCATTGTGAAGCTGCAAAATTTCTTTCTGTGCTCAAAACTATTTTTAGTCAAGAATGTATTGTGCATTAACATACCCCCTCCTCATTAAGAAAAGATATTGTCCCGGTACACAAAGTACACTGTGTATTCGGTGTGAAAAGCACACACAGCCTTTAATAGGTTCCTGTCAAGATAAAATTGTAAAATATTTTACCTTTTCTCCTATTTTCTGTTTTTCACGGGATTCCAACGAAGCAGGTAGATTTAATGAGCACAAGGGTTGCCTTATTGTGGGTTTTCTCTTTGCTTGCAGTTCCTGTATTATAAAAGAAAGAAATGGTTAGGGAATCACAGGTATTATCCTCACAATGAGCTATGTACAACAAGGAGCTTTATTTCCCATTGAATTACAAACAGAGAAACATTATTCAGGATGTTTACTAAAATCCAAATAAAAAGCCATCAGCTCTCTACGATCGGAAACTTTTATCACATTAGATGTGTTGGATGGAAAGCTTGAAACTATTTTTAAAGCACCCGAAGGCCAGACAAGGAATAATTGGTGGAAACTGATCAAGGAAAGATTCAACCTGGAAATAAGGAGGAATTTTCTGACAGTGAGAACAATCAACTGAATGGAACAGAAGTTGCCTTCGGAAGTTGTGGGAGCTTCATCACTGGAAGCTTTCAAGACGTTTATTCTAGTCTAGTGAAGAGAAGAACCAAGAACCAAGACATGATAGCATCTTCCAATATTTGGGGGGCTGCCACAGAGAGCAGGAAGGGGGTCAAGCTATTCTCCAAAACACCTGAAGGCCAGAGAAAGGATGGAAACTGACCAAGGAGAGATTCAACCTAGAAATAAGGAGGAATTTTCTGACAGTGAGATCAATCAACCCATGGAACAGAAGTTGCCTTCAAACGTTGTGGGAGCTTCATCACTGGAAGCTTTCAAGACGTTTATTCTAGTCTAGTGAAGAGAAGAACCAAGAACCAAGACATGATAGCATCTTCCAATATTTGGGGGGCTGCCACAGAGAGGAGGGGGGTCAAGCTATTTTCCAAAGCCCCTGAAGGCCAGACAAGGAATATAGTAATGGATGGAAACTGACCAAGGAGAGATTCAACCTAGAAATAAGGAGAAATTTTCTGACAGTGAGATCAATCAACCCATGGAACAGAAGTTGCCTTCAAAAGTTGTGGGAGCTTCATCACTGGAAGCTTTCAAGACGTTTATTCTAGTCTAGTGAAGAGAAGAACCAAGAACCAAGACATGATAGCATCTTCCAATATTTGGGGGGCTGCCACAGAGAGGAGGGGGGTCAAGCTATTTTCCTGAAGGCCACACAAGGAATATAGTAATGGATGGAAACTGACCAAGGAGAGATACAACCTAGAAATAAGGAGGAATTTTCTGACAGTGAGAACCATCAACCCATGGAACAGAAGTTGCCTTCGGAAGTTGTAGGAGCTTCATCCTTGGAAGCTTTCAAGAAGAGATTGGACTGCCCTCTGTCAGAAATGGTGTAGGGTCTCCTGCTTGGGCGGGGGGATGGACTAGATGACCTACAAAGTCCCTTCCAACTCTGTTCATCTGTTAATCTTTTATGCAGAGATCCAACAGTGTCTTTATGGTCTTTCAAGGGGAATGGAATCCAATCAATGCTGTGATGTTTTTTTTATAGATTAAAATGTTGCGAAACAAGGTAATCTTTTCCGAGACGGAATTCACAAGACTTCTCCTTCAATTATTTCCTTCGAGGTGGGCAGAGGGGATCATCAGGCATCTGACAGCATTCCGGACTGATGTGTGCATTGACTTTTTTTTTTTACCGCCTCAGATGTAAACAAAAGGGCTCCAAAGTTTTGCATAAATGCTTCTAGAAAACACTTTTATTTATTTTATATATTTTTTTAAAAAGCTGCTTGCCAAAAACTTTTAACTTTCTCATTGAAGGGTCCTTTTTAAAAGCACGTCAAAGCAAACAGCAAGCCACTTTTTTTTAAAAAAAAAAATGGATAACGTGTACACTGTTTTCCCCCAAATAATCCCTATTCTGAAAATAAGCCCTAGCATGTTTTATGCATGCTTCTAAGATAAGCCCTTTACCCCAAAATAAGCCCTACTTAAGAGCCCAGTCAGACAGACAGCTGCCCGTTCCATCTGGTTGCTCGTGATGCTGCGACCCACAAGTTGAAGTGGGAGGGTGGTTACTCCACATGCCCCACACCAGGTAACCTCAGGGCCTCCACAGGCAGGCCATCCCTGCGCCAACATCTGCCTCATGTTGGCAGCCCCAGCAGCCATTGCTGTGGCCCGCCAGCGACCAGCAGAGCTGGCAGCAGAGTCGGACAGTGAGGAGGTTGGGGAGGAACATGGGACAGTCCTGGAGTTTGGGGAAGGCTCGGACGAGGGCTCTGTGCCGGAGACAGAGAGGGGGCCAGGGCCGTCTGGTAGTTATTTACTGCCTCCGGAGTCTGACATCAGCGAGGCAGAAGAACAGCAGGAGCCTTTTCCCAGTGTGCGCATGCGCAGAGCTGCCAGAAGGCAAGAACAGTTAAGACAAAAAAGGTCGACTTGGGAGTAAGGCTTGGAGATGATTGGCCCCTCCCATAAGCCATAAAAGAGGAGAGAACATGAGCTTTTGCAGGGAGCAATTAATTCATCTGGTCGGTTCAAGCTTTGAAACGTTCTGTTGGACTCTGTGCTAAGTTTGGCCTCGCTCTGCATTTGGCCATGAGGTCTCTGGCAGCCTTTCCAGGGAGATAAAGGTGCGCGTTTATCAACATTCCCCTGAAGGACTGTGGCAACTCGAGCAGACATCTGTCGGAATCTTCACAGACTGGTTGGGAAGCCATGCGGGCTGTGAATGACCATAATTCACAGTCCTATTGCCAAGAGCTGAGGTGGCGCAGTGGTTAGGGCGCAGTATTGCAGGCCACTTCAGCTGACTGTTATCTGCAGTTCAGCGGTTCAAATCTCACCGGCTCAAGGTTGACTCAGCCTTCCATCCTTCCAAGGTGGGTGAAACGAGGACCCAGACTGTGGGGGTGATATGCTGACTCTGTAAACCACTTAGAGAGGGCTGAAAGCCCTATGAAGCGGTATATAAGTCTAACTGCTATTGCTATTGCTATTGTTCGCAGAGAAGGTTGTGTGGTGTGTTGGTGCCACGGCCAAGAGGCAAAGCAGGTGTCAGGGCACGGATGGCCTGGCTGCGGGGGCCCTCATGTAAGCTGGTTTTGGGCATGGGGGGCAGCTCCACCCCTGTACTTTGCAGGGGTGGCACTGGTGCACCACGTGGCCTCCTGTCCCGCAGTGAGCAAGCAGTAGTGGGCCTCCCATACATGGGAAAAAAATAAGACACCCCCTGAAAATAATCCCTGCTGCTTATTTTGGGGCCCAGAAGGAAATAAGAACCCAATCTTATTTTCCAGGAAACACAGGTAGTTGTTTTCACAGCAATCTATCTTCTGTGAAGTGGAAATAATCATCATAAAAAAAAAACTACAAAAAATAATAAAAATAACCTACGTGAGATGATTTACCTGTGGATCAAAACTGACAGAGAGTCCCTGCATGGAAATAATTCCTACATTGCTAATAGCAATAGCAATAGCAGTTAGACTTATATACCGCTTCATAGGGCTTTCAGCCCTCTCTAAGCCGTTTACAGAGTCAGCATATCGCCCCGAACAACAATCCGGGTCCTCATTTTACCCACCTCGGAAGGATGGAAGGCTGAGTCAACCTTTGAGCCGGTGAGATTTGAACAGCCGAACTGCAGAACTGCAGTCAGCTGAAGTAGCCTGCAGTGCTGCATTTAACCACTGCGCCACCTCGGCTCTTGAGACAGGAAGTTACAAATATTCAAACTTTACAGGATTTGGTGGAAACACCCAGGGAAACCTTGAGAAGGGGAAGAGAAACCTAAAAGTGGCTTTTTAGTTATACAGGCAGTCCTCAACTTACAACTGTTCATTTGGCGATGGTACAAAGTTACAACAGCACTCAAAAAAATGACTTACGGTCGGTTTTTCACACTTACGACCGTTGCAGCATCCCCAGGGTCACATGCAGAGGTGGGTTCCTACCAGTTCGCACCTATTCGGTAGAACCGGTTCGTCAAATCTACCGAACCGGTTAGAAGAGGTTCCACCAGTGGACCCAGAAAGCAGGCCACACCTACAGAAGAGGCTCCAAAATTTTTTGGAAACCCACCACTGGTCACATGGCTTGGAAACTGCCATGTACTTACGACAGTTGCAGTGTCCCCAGATCACATGATTCCCTTTTGCAACCTTCTGGCCAGCGAAGTCCATTGGGAAGCCAGATTTGTTTAACAACCATGTTATTTGCAATGATTCACTTAACAATTGTGGTAAGAAAGGTTGTAAAACTCACTTAACAAATGCCTCACTTAGCAACAAAAGTGTTGGGCTCAATTGCAGTTGTAAGTTGAGGATTACCTGTAATTGGACTCTCTCTCCTATCAGCCTCAGCCAGCATGCTCAAGCAAATGGGTTTTGTAGTTCTGATGAGCCGCGGATGCCAAGCTTAAATTTAAGATCCTTTATATCAGTGTTTCTCAACCTTGGAGACTTTAAGCCCTGTGGACTTCAACTCCCAGAATCCCCCAGCCAGCTATGCTATGCTGGCTGGGGGATTCTGGGAGTTGAAGTCCACAGGGCTTAAAGTCTCCAAGGTTGAGAAACACTGCTTCATATTATATATTGTGAAAGTACGTTTATATTAACGTTTCCCAAAAGCACAAAAACTAATTTAAAACAAAATGGCAGAGTTAACTAAAGTATGAATAATCTTTCATTTCTACGGTTATTAATGTCAAGGATTTGTTTTCCCCTGAACCTCCGTGAAATTCAACATTGCCTGAAATGAGGGAGACTTCTCTAAAGACAGAGGAAATGTGTTACAAGGTGGTTCTTGTTATTACCATTTCCCTCACCTCAGGGGACGTTTACAAAAGTGGCCACAGGATGCAGGGTCGTGGGGGAGTGTGTTTGTGTTATTATACACAGGCGCTGTGCGGGCATGTGTTGGCTCGCTAACCAATTTTTCTTTGGATGAACAAGCAGACACAGGCGGCATTGGTTTGCCTGTTCTTTGGCTTGGTCCCACAAAAAGGCAAAAATCAGAATTTTGAGAGAGAGAGGGAGGGAGGAAGGGAGAGAGAGAGAGAGATCTAGATCTAGATAGATACCAATGGATGGATAGAGACAGAAAGACAGACAGATGTAGAGGTAGGGGTAGAAATAGAGATAGATATTAGCGATATGAAGATAGATAGACAGACAGATGATAGATAGATAGATAGATAGATAGATAGATAGATAGATAGATAGATAGATAGATAGATAGATAGATTTAGAAAGAAGTAGGTAGGTAGGTAAGTAGGTAGGTAGGTAGGGATGAATGAGTGGATATATAGATGGATAGATGGATGGATGGATGGATGGATGGAGATAGTTAGTTAGTTAGATAGATAGATAGATAGATAGATAGATAGATAGATAGATAGATAGATAGAATGATTTAGAAAGAGATGTAGGTAGGTAGGTAGGTAGGTAGGTAGGTAGGTAGGTAGATGATAGATAGATAGATAGATAGATAGATAGATAGATAGATAGATAGATAGATTTAGAAAGAGATGTAGGTAGGTAGGTAGGTAGGTAGGTAGGTAGGTAGGGATGAATGAATGGATGTATAGATAGATGAATAGTTTCATAGAAAGTTAGTGTCAGATTTCCTAAAGATGCCCTAATTAACTTACGAGCCTCGAGTCAAGTTTCCAAAGAAATCCAATAATTTTTAGGAGCAACATCTCGGCAATACCCACGTGGAGTCAGATCTAACCTCAATTAAATTATGGCTGAACTTCACCCCTGTTTCTCCCCTCCCCTCAGTCTGTGTCATAAATCACATTTGCCAACGAGGTGCTGCGGCAGGTTATAAAATTTCGCACCTCACAAGTCTGCTGTAGTAATAAGAGGCCTGACTCTAACGGAAGGTCTGCGTGGAATTCTCTGCCCCCTCTCCTCCAATGTCAACTTGATAACAGAGACGGAAATGCTTTACAAGTTGGCAATTAGAATGTTATATCTTGGCTATTTGCACACCCATTTTTCACACAGCAACGGCCCCCCCAACCGGCAACCACAATTACGACCACAACCGAGCCCAAAATTTCAGTTGGTAAGCAAGACAGCTGTCACATGAGTTCCGCCCCGATTTTACAACCTTTCGTGCCGCAGTTGTTAAGAGAATCACTGCAGTTTTTAAGTTACTTAGACAGTCGTTAAGTGAATCTGGCTTCCCCCATTGACTTTCCTCGTCAGAAGGTTGCTAAAAAGGATCGCATGACCCCCCCACACACACCCCGGACTCTGCAACTGTCAAAAGTACATGCCAGTTGCCAAGCCTCTGAATTTGGCTCACGTGATCGTGCGGATCCCACAACGGTCACAAGTGTGAAAAACAGCCACAAGCCCCCTTTTTCAGTGCCGTTGTAACTTTGAATGGCCACTAAACGAACTGTTGTAAGTCAAGAACTACCTCTATCTACTGGATACACCTATTTGCAACAGCAGCCTCAGGAAACCCAGACAAGAAAATTAAACCCTGGTTCATTTCCTCTGCCTCCATGTATTTTCCATCATTTATTATATGCACTTTTTCAGCCAGTTAGCTGTCTAAGCATCTCAAGCTATGGAAAATCAATCAAATGCCAACACTACAATGAGCCATTATGAAAGCAGCAGAAAACAGGATAAAATTGCCTTTACCGGAGAGAAGCACCACATACAGTGGGGGAAATAAAATCAAGGGGTCTCATTTTTCTCCAGTTGGAAGAAATGGTATGTAAGGCTATATAAATTGTTTAAAGTTAGCCTAGCAAGGAGGAGCTAAGTTCAATGTAAAGATGTTATCAATTTTCTATTCTTTTTTCCAACATATTTTAGACTGTTTTTGTTAAAGATTTATACCGTGTATTGGTTCTGGGAAGTCGGGGGAGGGAAGGCTGGAAGGGGTTGGGGGGGTGGGAGGGAGGGATGTATATTAGGCTTGACGAGGGGTGTTAGATTTTAATGTAATATGATTGCACATGTATACTGTCTTCTCTTATTTTTTCTTTAAAACTAGGATACGTTAAGTATATGGATATGGAAGCATAAATACCATCAACATAGAATGGAGTTTGCTCAGAAACTGAAATACACCAATGGGAGGAAGAGTGGGAAACAGAGGAGAGAAGAAAGACGGGAAGAGAGGGATAGGAGAGAGGGTAAGGGGGGAAGATGAGGAGGAGAAGGAGGAGTGGAATGAAGAGAGAGGAGAAGGAGAAAGGAAGGGGAAGTAGAGTAGAAAAGGATGATGGAGGGAAGAAAGGAGGTAGGAGAGAGGTAGAAGAAAGAGGTGTATGGAGAGCAGAAGAGCTAATATGTTAAGTATATTGATATGGAAGCATAAATACCATCAACATAGAATGGAGTTTGCTCAGAAGCTGAAATACACCAATAAGAGGAAGAGTGGAAAACAGAGGAGAGAAGAAAGAGAGGAAGAGAGGGATAGGAGAGAGGGTAAGGGGGGAAGATGAGGAGGAGAAGGAGGAGTGGAATGAAGAGAGAGGAGAAGGAGAAAGGAAGGGGAAGTAGAGTAGGAAAGGATGATGGAGGGAAGAAAGGAGGTAGGAGAGAGGCAGAAGAAAGAGGTGTATGGAGAGCAGAAGAGCTAATAATGGGTTTTTATCTTTCTGGGTGTTGATGACAAGAGGAACTGATGTAATTACTACTTAATACAATAGGATACCGGCTATATAATAGTATACATGTGATGGTATGTTATGAAAATGGAAAAGAAAAAAGAAAAAAAAAAGAAATGATATGTAAGGCGGACTAGATCAACCCATGGAACAGAAGTTGCCTTCAGACGTTGTGGGAGCTTCATCCCTGGAGGCTTTCAAGAAGAGGCTGGACTGCCATCTGTCGGAAATGATGTAGGGTCTCCTGCTTGGGTGGGGGGTTGGACTAGATGACCTACAAGGTCCCTTCCAACTCTGTTCATCTGTTAATCTGACTCCCTGGATGATCCATGAAGTAAAAACTCAGGAAAAAAAGAAGCAATGAAACAAGAAAGAAGTCAGAAAAACCCAGACAAAATTTGCAACAAAACACACACAGACACACAGACCTCAGAAAAAGCTTCATCCACCTTAGCCGAAAGTCTGGGGGATGAGCCAGACATTCAAGGCCTCCGAAATGTTAGATGAGAACATTGTGAGAACAATAGCAATAGCAATAGCAGTAGACTTATGTACCGCTTCATAGGCCTTTCAGGCCTCTCTAAGCGGTTTACAGAGAGTCAGCATATTGCCCCCAACAATCCGGGTCCTCATTTTACCCACCTCGGAAGGATGGAAGGCTGAGTCAACCCTGAGCCGGTGAGATTTGAACCGCTGACCTGCTGATCTAGCAGTAGCCTGCAGTGCTGCATTTTAACCACTGCGCCACCTTGGCTCTGTCAAGCCAGCTATATGTCTCCTTAATTATTGTCAGACCCACCAAATAGACCTGAACAAAAAATCAATTCCACGGGAAGAGTAACTCTTCTTTTATTGAGAGTAGCTATATTAATAGAAACCGGAACATCTGGTGTGTTGTATACGAACATCCTCTAATTTATATCAACGTGAACTAGCAGGGCATCTCCTGGCTTTGATTCAAGGTGTTTTCGACCTTCCCACTGTCTCCATCAAGGCCATTTTCCTTACTCTCTACAATAATTATCAATTATAATTATAATAATCAGAAGTACCAAGCCCACTTTTAAACAATGACCTCATGGAATCTTCCCTTTCTGCTTTAATTGATGTGTGGAAAAAATAACTGGACAAATTATGGTAGAAAGAATGGCAAGAAATTAATGCACGCCCCTTAACGGCCATTAAAGTCCACCCACCGATTAGTCTCCCAAATTTTGTCTCTTGTTTGAAGGAATGCATCAAACAAACTTTCGTCAAAGGGAAAGGTAAGAAAGAAAAGAAGGACTAGGGGGGACAGGATAGCAATCTTCCAGTGTTTGAGAGGCTGCCAAAAAAAAAGAAGAGGGGATCAACTTATTCTCCTAAGCGCCTGAAGGCAGGACAAGAAGCAATGGATGGAAACTAATCCAGGAGAGAAGCAATCTGGAATTAAGGAGAAATTTACTGGCAGTAAGAACAGTCAACCAATGGAACAGCTTGCCTCCAGAAGCTGTGGGTGCTCCAACAATGAAGGTTTTCAAGAAGAGATTGGACATGTCTGGAATGGTACAGGGTCTCCTGCTTGAGCAGGGGGCTGGACTAGAAGACCTCCAAGGTCCCTTCCAACTCTGTTATTCCGTTGTCCCCTGGAGTTATGCGTACTCCGTCTCTGGAGGTTTTCCAAGAAGAGACTGGACAGCCATTTGTCCTGAATGCTATAGAGTCTCCTGCTTGAGCAGGGGGTTGGACTAGAAGACCTCCAAGGTCCCCTCCCTATTTCATTCTAGTCTATATTTATTCTATAATTCTATAATAATGTAAAACAGTATTCCTAGGCCTGTCACTGTTGCTGAATTTCCTGTCAGTTATAAAGTTGAATTCTTTACGATTCATTTCAACTCTTAAGATACTGATGGCATTTAAAATAGAATGTTTTTAAAGGGGAAAATTTGGAGGGTCTATTTCTCCTCATCGTTTATGCTCTTTCTTTAATAACTGTCTATCTTCGTTGCAGTTGGCTCTTGAAACCATTAAATAACAAGTATATTATTTCGAATGCATATTCAAAAATACTAGATTATATTCATATACTCTGAACAAGTGGTTGTGGCTTCTGACATCGTCGTAGGCCATAATTTTCATTCTGATTATTCCTACCGGGGTTTGTTCTTCCATCTGCCAGATAATTACAATTTTAAGGATATTTTCTACCAATTTATCCAATAGCAGATGTTGGCCTGAGCCTATAATTTCCCAGATTTCCTCTGAAACCACCGATACGTCTCTATCCGTTACAAGAGGCAATCTCTATTAACTCAAACCATCCGGAGGTAGCCACAAAGCCCTCCGAATAAAAGACATTCAGTCACCATAATAAATATGAAGGAGGCCTTCAAAAGCTGACTTCCGCCATTGGCGTTCCCATCTTTGTCTACATGGAAACCTGGACCATTAAACCACTCACGTTGGAAACCAGTTCAATAAAAATCACACAATGACAAAATCTGTCCCGTACAAAGAAAACCAACACAAAATGTTTTACCGCTGGCATCTAGCCCCCACGAGATTGGCAAAAATGTACCCGAACTTAAATCCAAACTATTGGAAATGTAAACAGGCGTGGTGGTTATGCCCAAAAGCAAAAAAAACCCCAAAATATTGGACTAAAATACAAAGATGGTTATAGGAAATTGCAAAGACCCAAACAGGGCAGAATTGCAGTATACAAGAGAGACAAAATATTTAATTTTGCACATAATTACAGCAGCGAGAATAGCGCTCACAGAATGTTGGAAAAGTAATACCATGCCGACAGACTGTTTGATAATCCAAAAGATTTTTCATTGCGCAGAGATGGATAAACTCACCTTGGAATTAAGGGACAAGGAAGACTCAGAATATTATGCAGTTTGGAAAAACTGGTATCAATGGATGAGTAACAGGAATGTGAAGTGTACAGCTTAGAAACGTATAGGTATAGGAATAATTAGGAATCTATAAAACTGCATTTGAATAGTAAATGGTTATGTTAGTACTATCAAAAAGGATTGTAACTTACACAAAACTATTTTTAAAGGTATTTGTATTTAATGTTTTAAATTCTCAATAAAGTTTGTTTGTTTTTCCAAAAAAAAAAAAAAGAAACCAATTCAAGTCAGAGGTACAATACAATACAATAGCAGAGTTGGAAGGGACCTTGGAGGTCTTCTAGTCCAACCCCCTGCCTAGGCAGGAAACCCTATACCGTTTCAGACAGGTGGCTATCCAACATCTTCTTAAAGACTTGGAGTGTTGGGGCATTCACAACTTCTGGAGGCAAGTTGTTCTACTGATTAATTGTTCTAACTGTCAGGAAATTTCTCCTCAGTTCTAAGTTGCTTCTCTCCTTGATTAGTTTCCACCCATTGCTTCTTGTTCTGCCCTCAGGTGCCCTGGAGAATAGTTTGACTCCCTCTTCTTTGGGGCAACCCCTGAGATATGGAAGACTGCTATCATGTCTCCCCTAGTCCTCCTTTTCATTAAACTAGACATACCCAGTTCCTGCAACCTTTCTTCATATGTTTCAGCCTCCAGTCCCCTAATCCTCTTTGTTGCTCTTCTCTGCACTCTTTCTAGAGTCTCCACATCTTTTCTACATCGTGGTGACCAAAACTGAATGCAGTATTCCAAGGTTGGCCTTACCAAGGCATCATAAAGTGGTATTAATACTTCATGTGATCTTGATTCTATCCCTCTATTTATGCAGCCTAGAACTGTGTTGGCTTTTTTGGCAGCTGCTGCACACGGCTGGCTCCTATTTAAACGGTTGTCCACTAGGACTCCAAGATCCCTTTCACAGTTACTGTTGAGCAAGGTACCACCTATACTGTACCTGTGCATTTCGTTTTTGTTGCCTAAATGTAGAACCGTACTCTTTTCACCATTGAATTTCATTGTATTAGATAATGCCCAATGTTCAAGTTTTTCAAGATCCTTCTGTATCTTTAGCCTATCTTCTGGAATGTTGGCTATTCCTGCCAGCTTGGTGTCATCTGCAAATTTGATGAGTTCCCCATTTATTCCCTCATCCAAATCATTGATGAAAATGTTGAAGAGTACTGGGCCTAAAACAGAGCCTTGGGGTACTCCACTGCATACATCCCTCCATGTAGATGCAGTTCCATTGAGGACTACACATTGAGTGTGGTTGGTCAGCCAGTTATGAATCCATCTGGTGGTGATGCTGTCCGACCCACATTCTTCTACTTTATCTAGTAGTAGGTTATGGTCTACCTTATCAAATGCCTTACTGAAGTCCAAGTAAACTATATCGACGGCATTCCTCTGGTCCACTAATTTTGTCACTTTGTCAAAGAATGCAATAAGATTAGTCTGGCATGATCTGTTTTTGACAAACCCATGTTTGCTTTTGGCTATTTCTTTGTTTGCTTCTAGGGGTTCGCTAATCCGTTGCTTGATTATCTTTTCCAGAATCTTTCCTGGTGTTGAGGTCAGGCTGATAGGTCTAAAGTTTCCTGGATCTGTTTTTTTCCCCTTTTTTGAAGATGGGAACCACATCAGCTCTTTTCCAGTCCTCTGGCAGTTCCCCGGTGCTCCAGGATCTCTGAAAGAGATAGTTCAGTGGTTCTGAGATCTCGTCTGCCAGTTCCTTCAGAACCCTGGGGTGTAATCCATCCGGTCCTGGTGATTTGAACTCATCTAGGGTAGAAAAGTGCTCACTTACCATTTTCTTCCCTATTTCAACTTGTGTTCCTAATCTGATTTTTGTGGTGCTGTTTTTGATAGGTTGGACTGTTTTATCCTTTTGTGTAAAGACAGATGCAAAAAAATGAGTTAAATAGTTCTGCTTTCTCCCTGTTGCTTGTCACCTTCTTGCCACTTTCTCCCAGCAACGGACCAGTTGTTTCCTTAACCTTTTTCTTGTTTTTAACACGTTGGAAGAAGCTTTTTTTTTGTTAATTTTTACTTTTGCGGCAAGCTTTTCTTCATTGTGAGCCTTAGCTTTCCTCCCTTCATCTTTACAGGCTCAGGCTATTTGCTGATATTCTGCCTTAGTTATGTCCCCCCCCCTTTCCACTTTTTATACTTATCTCTTTTGTCTTTCAATTTGTCAGAGAGTTCTTTATGCAGCCATGCTGGTTTCTTTTGGGAGCTGTTATTTTTCTTCTTCAATGGTATTGTGCTAGACTGGGCTTTTGTAATCTCATTTTTCAACATTTCCCAAGCTTCTTGAGTTGTTTTCCCCTTGAGGATTCTCATCCACGGAATTTTTCCCAAGCTCTCTCTAAGTTTATTGAAATTAGCTCTATTAAAGCCCATGACTCTAGTTTGACTTTGTTCTACTACTTGTGTTTGCATAATGTTGAATTCCAATATTGCATGGTGACTTGCCCCCAGGGTTCTTGTGGCTTCAACACCTTCTATCATTTCCTCTCTGTTAGTGAGAATTAAGTCCAATATGGCTGATCCCCTTGTTCCCTTCTCTACTTTTTGGGAAACAAAGTTTGTATGCTAGGTTTGTTAGGAACCTGTTGGATCTTCCACTTGGTGCAGAGTTTGTTTCCCAGTTGATAGGCAACCACCATCCATCTGAATGTAGTCATCCAGTGAAGGGAACTTATTTACATTTTGCACCACACTTTCACCTTCCGTTAGTATTTATATAGCTGAGGTGGCTGCATTTTCTCACCTGCTCCCGACATATATTAGCCCCCTGTCAAAAGATACAACAGATGTCCCATGGAAGATTGAATTAGGGGTCAAATCAAGTATGTTTCTCGTATTGAGTTAGTATCTCAAATGCCCAGCACTCTTTGGCTTGAGGTGTTAAATCACTCAAGAACACAGCATTTGCGTTGGCCAAGTCTCTGCTTCTCCACATATTTTGATTAATTCTAAGCGCTTCCCTCTTATGCCTGGTCTAGTTCTACATTAGAGAAACTGCTAAGCACAGCTGGCATGATAAGGCTGAGGAGGAGAAGCCGATATTTGTCCATCTGTCTTCTAACTCTGACAGGGCAGAATCCTGTTCTTGCATTGCGGCATTTGAAAAACGACACAGGATAAACTTAACAAGGATAAAAAGAACACATGGTGGGCAGTTGAGACACCACCAATAAAAGAGATTCATGGTCACAACATGTCTTGAGGTAATTCAGACTTCATCAGTATCTTAAGAAGATTTTGGGGAGAGAAATGCAAAAATTGGAATCCGAGCAACGGTAATAATAATAATAAATGCATCTAGTGTACACCAGTGCTTTTCAAATGTGAAAAACGTGAAGTTTAAGATGAGTGGACTTCAATTCCCAGAATTCCCCAGAATTCTGCTGGCTGGGGAATTCTGGGAGTTGAAGTCCACGCATCTTAAAGTCAGCCATGCTGGCTGGGGAATTCTGGGAGTTGAAGTCCACGCATCTTAAAGTCAGCCATGCTGGCTGGGGAATTCTGGGAGTTGAAGTCCACGCATCTTAAAGTCAGCCATGCTGGCTGTGGAATTCTGGGAATTGAAGTCCACGCATCTTAAAGTCAGCCATGCTGGCTGGGGAATTCTGGGAGTTGAAGTCCACGTATCTTAAAGTCAGCCATGCTGGCTGGGAATTCTGGGAGTTGAAATCCACGCATCTTAAAGTCAGCCATCCTGGCTGGGGAATTCTAGGAGTTGAAGTCCACGCATCTTAAAGTCAGCCATGCTGGCTGGGGAATTCTGGGAGTTGAAGTCCACGCATCTTAAAGTCAGCCATGCTGGCTGGGGAATTCTGGGAGTTGAAGTCCACGCATCTTAAAGTTCTCATGTTTGAGGAACACTGGTGTACATGACAGTCCACAAACACCTATATCTATTGTTTCTCGTGAAGTAGCTAGTTAGCGCGTGTGTCTTTCAACTCTAAGTTCTTAGTATTGCAGAGGTCAAACAAGACATCCCGTCTGTTTGTATAGATAAGAAGAATATTTACGGACTTCCCATTGGACTCAGATTTCAAGGAACAACTGAAGGGGCTGTAGTCATTTCAGAGAAATAATCGATCGGATAACCCCGTGGATTTGATGAACCTGTCCAACTAATGATGATGCCTTAGAAAGAAAGAAAAATATGAATTCATCATCCCACTAAGGCAGTGTTACTCAACCTTGGCAACTTGAAGATGTCCGGACTTCAACTCCCAGAAAGTTGTCAAGGTTGAGAAACACTGCACTAAGGAATCAGTTAAATACATGCTGTCCCTGTGTTAAGAACCTCTGGCGTATGGACAACTCATGCTTACAAACAGGCTGTCTACTACTTAAAATGGCGGACAGCATTCTCCTTTCTCCAGCTGACAGCCCACTGAAGCCAGGCAAACTTTTCATGAACTGCTGACACCACATATTTTTTGATCTACAGCCTGTTTCCAGAAGTTGATGAAAACCTCACAGAGCTTCGGCGGTATTGTCGGCTCGAGAAAGGAGCCGACACCGTCCACCATCTTTCACAACAGACAACCTGTTTGTGTGTACAAGTTCCCACTTACGCACGAATTCACTTTAAGCACAGACTCGAAGTTCTTAACCCAAGGATTTGCCTTGTGTGTTGCAAGTATTTTTTTTTGTTTTAAATCTCTGCATTAATTTGAGGAAAAGAAATTAGCAGTGCAATCCTACGCAGGGAAGAATGGGAAGGGAAGGTTACTTCTAGCCGGTGGTGGAACAGATGGTGTCTTGGTGGCATGACTGTATGTCTCTGAGTCATCCTGGAGACAAAGCGTCCTTTCAAAATTGCATATTTTAAAAAAATGAATTGCTAAACTGACCAGAGTTGAGTGGTGACTGGGTGGCCACATGAATGTAAATAAGAAATAGATCCAATTTGGATCGATCACCAAGATCAAAGGTTTCATTTTCTGAGCTTTCAAAGCCCATCCTCAGGGAACTTCTATCCAGCGGTGTGTGTGCTGTTTTGTGTGTGATATTTATAGTGCCTGTGTATGCCCTAAAGGTAAAGGTTCCTCTCACACATATGTGCTAGTCATTCCCGACTCTAGAGGGCGGTGCTCATCTCTGTTTCAAAGCCAAAGAGCCAGCGCTATCCGAAGGCGTCTCCATGGTCATGTGGCCAGCATGACTAAATGCTGACGGTGCACGGAACGCTGTTACCTTCCCACCAAAGGTGGTTCCTATTTTTCTACTTGCATTTTTACATTTCGAACTGCTAGGTTGACAGAAGCTGGAACAAGTAATGGGAGCTCACTCCATTATGTGGCACTAGGGATTCGAACCTCCAAACTGCCAAACTGCTGACCTTTCTGATCGACAAGCTCAGTGTCTTAGCCACTGAGCCACTGCGTCCTTGTGTGTGCCCTGCCATACATCAAAAACATTTTGGAAGCTATAGAATGCAGATCTGCAAGTGGGCATTGCATACCGCCCAAAAGCTACCATAGGAGGACAAATTGTGCATTGCAAAGATTGCTTGGAGGTGGGAGATACTTTCAATGTAATCTACAAGATCTCCTGCATGGATTGCCCTTGGGATTATGTAGGACAGATGGGGAGGAAGCTAGAACCACCAGATTGAAAGAACTGAACAGTCAGATGAGGAGGCCCGAACTCATTGGTAGCCTCACTGTAATGAACAAGGACACAAATTCAATTTTGCAGCTACTAAGATTGTTGGCCAAGCATGGACAAAAACAGCCAGGGAAGTAATTGAAGCCTGGAAAATGGCTCCCTCATCAGTCAACAGGAGGGCTGATTTGCCACCAGCCTATCAAGTACTTAGGAGGTGAGGGCTGGGCAGTACAAACAAATGACAGCCAATGTCTTAAAAGCCAGCCATCAACACACCCCAATTGACATCTAAAAAGTCACATATAATAGGCACTATTGTTAGGAATATAATCTAATGGTTGGGTCAGCAATATATAAATCATGTAACAATGTTTGTACCTGTTTCTTTAAATCAAGCTGTAAAATGTGATTGGTCGCTGTTTTCCTCAATCGGCCATAAGAGGGAGCCAGAATTACTGTTAGTTCTCTGGTTTGTTAGATGCTGGGCTGATCTGATCTGAGTGTTTTTGGAAGCTGGCTGTTAGAAAGTGCCGTGAGCTATTGTAAGTTTTGCAACTGCTAGCAAACTTTGAGTAGTGAACTGATTATATGATACTGGACTATGTTAGCTCGATTACCCCTTAACTGAAAGACGTTGATGACTGACTGATGTGTATGACTTGGACTGTTTGATGGAGTCCGATACCTCTATTTAAACTGCAGTGTCTCTGTATGCTGGTTTGTGTGTTCTCCAACACAACTCTCACAACGCTTCTCTGAACGCACTCGCTCCCCCAACGGGGAGCTTACCTAACACTGGTTATGGGCCCAGAGTGTACCAGACGTAGCTAAAGGAGAGTTGTTGTTGATACGCAATACGGCATACAGACAGTTGTTTATGTAGTGATTGCACTATCCTGGAGAAGATGGTGAGCGACCCATCAACAAGCCTATCAATGATAACCCGGTTGGATGGAACAAACTATGTTTCCTGGTCTATGAAACTATGTTTCCTGGTCTACTGACAAGCAAAGTCAATGGGGAAGACAGATTCACTTAACGACCGTCTTACCAATTTATCAACTGCAGTGATTCGTTTAGCAGCTGTGGCAAGACGTTCCCTTAACAAACGTCTCACGTAGCAATAGCAATAGCAATAGCAATAGCAGTTAGACTTATATACCGCTTCCTAGGGCTTTCAGCCCTCTCTAAGCGGTTTACAGAGTCAGCATATTTGCCCCCAACAATCCGGGTCCTCATTTCACCACCTCGGAAGGATGGAAGGCTGAGTCAACCCTGAGCCGGTGAGATTTGAACAGCCGAACTGCAGAACTGCAGTCAGCTGAAGTAGCCTGCAGTGCTGCATTTAACCACTGCACCACCTTGGATCTGAAATTTGGGGCTCGAACTGTGGTCTTATGTCGGGGGCTACATGAACTTGATTTCAGGACTAAGTCAGAGGTGGGTTCCTACTGGTTTGGACCGGTTTGGCCGAAGTGGTAGTAGTATGCCAGCCTGAGTGGCCAAAACCAGCAGCGACCCAGGCCAGCCATGCCTCTGAACCGGTTCCCTGGTTGGGGGCAGTATTTTTCTTTTCATTTTTAATGTTCTGTGCACTTATTTAAAGGCAAGTGTGCATGAGCAAAATTGAAGCAGCAATCCACCCCTGGACTAAGTTAAGCTTTTGCTGTGGGAAGAAAAACAATCTGCGTTGAGACAGTTTTGCTCTCATGTCTGTTTTGATTTGCTCGTAACATTTATTGAGCTCTTCCTCTCAATAACCTCCTTCCTCTTTGGCCTTTGTCAATAAATAAGATGGCGGCTTTTAGCCGGCTGTTTCAGAGAGATCTGACATGATTCTTCTGGCAATATTATTACGCACTCAAATGCCTTTGGTACATTAGCTTGGCGGGTTTCTTATCTGCGTTCAGCTCGTACATTTCCCAGCTTACGCTGACAAATACAATTTACACACACCGAATCGAGTCACATTGCTCTTAAAAGATGCGCGATATGATGTTTGGCATTCTATATAAATGATAGCGAGAGAGAGAGAGAGAGAGAGAGAGAGAGAGAAGAATTGGGAAACTTCAGCAGGAAGGGAAATGCTTTCAGAGACGAGGGCCATTATGTTTTCAATGGTCCTCATTCAATAACGAAAAGGATGTTAGTGATACCCCAGCATTGGTAAGCTGATTAGCACTTATCATGAGACAAGCACACAAAACACACCTCTAGCCTGATTAAATTCTCCCTCTAAATCGTTAAGATTAATTGCACTGTAAATTCAGAAGTTTCGGGCTGTTATTTCAGTCTCCCTCCAGAGCAAAATCTTTTTGTTAATGACTGGTCAACAATAAAGTTGAAAGGATGTCTCCTTCCTCATTTCTGGTATATGATTTGTGCTCATTTCTCCTTTTTTAAAAATAAATAAATAGAGAGGCCTATTTATCCTAGCATGTAGTAAGATATCCCACTGTATAGAATGCACAACATTTCTGGCAAATAATTTATTATTTACTGCGTTGCCCAGGTATTTATAGATGTCGAAGTATTTGAGAGGGGCATCTGCACCAAAGACAAATTTCTTGTGTGTCCAATCATACTTGGCCAATAAAGAACTTTATTCTATTCTATTCTATTCCGTTCCATTCCATTCCATTCCAACTTATTCTATCAGTGAATTGTTCCTATTGCTACCTTCCAAAATTTTGTGATGTTATTACAAGTTCGGAGCTAATAGGACCAGATCTTGATTTCCATTACTATTTTAATATTTATTTGCTAGCTTTGTGTCCCATTTTTAAGAACCAACTTAAAAACAGAACAACAGAGTTGGAAGGGACCTTGGAGATCTTCTAATCCAACCCCCTGCTCAAACAGGAGATCCAAGACTATTTCGGACAAGGGATTGTCCAATCTCTTCTTGAAAATCTCGAGTGATGGCACACCCACAGCTTCTGGAGGAAAGCTTAATGGATAAACAACTAAATGAAAACTCAAAATAGCTTGTACACAATACGGTGGCTGAAACCTTTTAAATATACATCTCGTCTGTTTTATAACTGGGATTTAAGGCTAGTGAGAAGACACAGTTAATGATCATGGAAGATTAATTTGAACAAGCAGACTTTTTAAAGCAGAGCACACCTTATAACATAATGCTTCAATGGGGCTCAAAAGAATTATCCATATGTACCTCTTTATACTGTCACGCAAAATAACTTCATTATGTCAAAACAAAATTATACCTTCCAGGATAAAAATCAATCTTATTCTGCTAAAAGATTTTTTATGGTTATTCCTTTAAGTATCCCACCCAATGCAACTCTTTGAAGAGAGACTGCCTTGGGGGTTCAGGAGAGACAATCAGAGGTGGTATTCAGCCAGTTCGGACTGGTTCAAACTAGCGGGAACCATGGGTGGGGTTGTGTTTGACCTCGGGGGCCAAGTGGGCATGGCTGGGGTGAACATGTCAGGGGATGTGTGTGGCCAAATCTGCAGCCCTCTGCTAGCAAAAAGGAGCCCAGGAAGCAGTGATGGGATTCTGTGGGCGTGGCTTTGTGGGCGTGGCAGGGGAAGGATACTGTAAAATCTCCATTCCCTTCCAACTCCAGGGGAAGGATGCTGCAAAATCCCCATTTCCTCCCAATCAGCTGGGACTCTGGAGGCAGAGAATAGATGGGGGCGCGGCCAGCCAGAGGTGGTATTTGCTGGATCTCTGAACTACTCAAAATTTCCACTTCTGGTTCTCCAGAATTGGTCCTCCTGAGCTCCGTTTTCACTGGCAGAGGCACCGCGGACTGGTCCTTTGCTGTTTCCAGGGCAGTCCCGCGGATCAGATCTAAGCACCCCACAAGCCAAATCCAGCCTGCGAGCCTTGAGTTTGATATCCCAGTTCTAGTTAATGGGCATGAATTTATTTATTGTGGAGCTCTTTCAACTTAAGCTATCAAACCCTCTTTGCCTCCAACCAGGGTGCAAACCATCACCATGGATGAAAACCAAATTGGAAGGTGGGACATAACCTCTTCACTTAGAAGGCCTACCTCCTTTCCATCATTGTTACAGATTCTGCCCCAGATCAGATTTCAGCTGCTAAATTTTAGCTTTCCTCACTCCCAAGGTCCCTATTCGATTTTCTACATTGATTAGAACGTAACAGCAGAATACATTAAGAAGTGTATTATTATTATATGGAGAAATATGGTAATAAACAATATATGTTTGCATTGTTAAGGGAAAAAAATAAAATGGAAGGTTAACTCCACACTGTTCTACAAATCTGTTCACGTGGAATTTCATGCAGCAACCTAAAAAAAAAAGGATTGCGTGGTGTGTAATGGTTCTACACACCTGGGAATGGCTCTTTCAGACCAGAGGGTTGTCTGTTAGGATGTATCAACCACTCAAAGTCCTGGAGATGGATGTTGCATTGATCGAGATGGGCTGTAGATCATGGCTGATGACATCTAGAAGCTATGAATGAGGAGTCGTATTCAGGGTTTTTCTCCCTAAAGCCTGTTCTGCAGGAAATTATTTCTGTCTGCCGGTTGGTCAGTACATTGGGGGGGCTGTTGCTGTGTGAAAAATATGTGTGCTAATGGCCAGTATACAACATTCCAACTTTCTATGGAACTATCCATCTATCTACCCATCCACTCATCCATCGCTATCTATCTATATATTTCTCTCTCTCTATCTCTCAGTCATTCTTTATCTCTATCTTTATATCTATCCTTCTATATCTATCTATCTATCTATCTATCTATCTATCTATCTATCTATCTATCTATCTATCTATCTATATTTATCTCTCTAATATCTCTATGTCTACCCCTACCTGTACATCTGTATGTCTATCTGTTTGTCTCTATCCATTCATTGGTATACATCTATATCTAGATTTATCTCTATCTATCTATCTATCTATCTATCTATCTATCTATCTATCTATTATCTATCTATCCATCCATCCATCCATCCATCCATCCATTGGTATTTATCAATATAGATTTATCTATCTCTTTATCTATCTCTATCTCTCTCCATCTATCTTTCTATCTTTCTATCTTTCTATCTTTCTATCTTTCTATCTTTCTATCTTTCTATCTTTCTATCTTTCTATCTTTCTATCTTTCTATCTTTCTATCTTTCTATCTATCTATCTTTATTTCTCTAATAGCTCTCTCTATGTCTACCCCTGCCTGTACATCTGTCTATCTGTCCATCTCTATGCATCTATTGGTATCTATTTATATCTAGATTTATCTGTATCTGTCTGTCTGTCCATTCATCCATCCATCCATCGGTATTTATCTACATCTAGAGTTCTCTCTCTCTCTCTCTCTCTCTCTCTCTCTCTCTCTCTCTCTCTCTCTCGCTATTTTTTTCATCATCATCATCTATCGATCTAGCTATCGATCTATCAATGTATCAATCTATCTATCCATCTATTCATCCATCCTTCTATGCTTCCTCCCCTTTTTATTCCTGTATGATTTTACTATTTATATTCCCTATCTCTCTCTCGCCATACAGATTGCTGAATGAGTACTTTTGTATTGCAAATAATGTTCTAACATTGCTACAGCAGAATAAATCAACCATTAGCGATTGCATTGTTTATAAATTAAATGCCACAGAAGATTTACGTGAAATCCAAGATTTACATGAAACTAAAGTTCTAACACAGTTCTGACTTCCAACTCAAAACGTTGGCCCCAGCAGCTTTTAATCCTCTCCTGATTTTGTATGAAATATTCATGGAACGTTTGCGATCTTCCCCCTCATTTTCCTAATTTCCTTAAATAAATTTACATTTATTTAAAACAATTCGACAATTAAGCGTAAGGTGTTTTATTAGATTCTCTTCTTTATTGCTCAAATTACTGCTCACAATATTCTTAACATATTATTTCTGTTCTGGAAAAAAAAATACAGAGAAATGGATCGCCATGGGACTAAGAATCATACCGGAAAACATAAAAATTGCAGAGAAAGGCAAGTGAGAAAACTCACAGGTCACCGATAGCCTCAAACCTTCTACCCTTCACAAGGCTGAGGAAAATATCAAAAAGAATCAAATGTTCTTGTTTTTCAGGCTTGTTATTTTTTATTATTATTTCATGTAGAGTTGGCTGCCATGAAGGTGATTTACAGGTCTAGATTTCTGGAATAGCTGAGTTATTTTTGTGCGTCTACTAAATCCTTTTTATTTTCAACAACAGTCCAATAGTGTCACTATGCACAAACTTTGGTGCAGTGGGATTTCGAGACCACGAGAGATGCAGCAAAACACAATGGTTCCCAGATCATTTTAATTTCTGTAATGAGTTGCGTGGAAAAAAAAAAGGATTCCTCTATTTGTCTTCGGGGGATTACCTAAAGATTTATTTCCTGTTATTTTTGCTCTTTGCATAGATACCTACTCAGGATATTAACTTTGCCCTTAGAAGATACGACTGCCAGCTCTTGAGAAGTGCATGAGGATTTTCCCACGATATTTCTAATTTGAAATCGCCCGGCTGGGCACATTTCATTGTTGTCTTTGCGGAAGTTATCAAAGATGCATGAGAAAAAGCTTCAAAGAAACGTTGGATCGGTCTCAAGGTACCTTTTAGCATCTTTGGTGTGGAAAGCCAAGAGATTTTGGAGTGCTGGGAGTCTAGAAAGCACGCAGAGAAGAAGAACAAGGATAAAAGGTTGGGAGGCCAAGGTGGTGCAGTGGTTAGGGTGCAGCACTGCAGGCCACTTCAGCTGACTGCTATCTGCAGTTCAGCGGTTCTAATCTCACTGGCTCAAGGTTGACTCAGCCTTCCATCCTTCCGAGGTGAAATGAGGACCCAGACTGTGGGGGTGATATGCTGACTCTGTAAACCGCTTAGAGAGGGCTGAAAGCCCTATGAAGCGGTATATAAGTCTAACTGCTATTGCTATTGGTATTGCTATCATAGGATGGACAGTTAAGTAGGGAAACTAGATGTTTAGTCCAGGGGTGTCAAATTCAATTTCATTGAGGGCCACATCAGGGCTGGAGTTAACCTCGGGGGCTGGGTAGGTGTGGCTGACCAGGTGGGTGTGGTCAACTGAGTGGGCGTGGCCAGCTTGACGCCACTCCCCAAACTGCTGGTCTGATCTCCTCATTGGGTAGACCAGGCCAAAGCAACGCTGGCTTGATCTTTCCTGTTTCCATTGGGTAGACCCAGGGGTGGGTCGCAGGTGGTACACTCCGGTACGGACGTACCGGAACCTGCCCAGAACACCGGGTACCATTCCGGTACAGTGTTCTGGAGGGCCCACTTGCCCACCCAAGCTCCTTAACTGTCCTTTAAAGCCTTCAGCTCTTCTGTGCATGCACATGGCGCATACAGCGCCTGCGTGACACTCTGCCGAGCAGCTGGAGCATTGCGGAAGCTTGTGGAGGCATCACTGGCGCATCCATGTGGGTGACGCCGGGCCTCTTCCAACTGTACCGGTTGGAATGGGATCCAGAACCCATCACTGGGTAGACCACATTGTAGGCCGAATCTGGCCCAAGGGGCCTTGAGTTTGATACCCCTGGTCTAATCTATTGAAGAGGGATGAGAACTGTCTCCTAGGACTTGAGAGAAGAGGAGATTTACTCAAAAATACCATAAGGCAGGATAAGAAGTAATGGGTGGAAACGCATGAAAGAGAAATCCAACGGAGAATGAAGGAGAAATGTTCTGACAGTGAGAACTATTTATTCGGTGAAATAGGTTGCCTCCTGGAGTTGTGGCTGAGCCGTCACTGGAGGTTTACAAGAAGAGATTGGACAACTATTTGACTGGGATGGTTTAAGGCCTCCTGCCTTGAACAGGGGGTTGGATTAGAAGACACCCCCTTCCCCGAAGTTCTTTCCTGCTCTATGATTCTATGTTCTGTTCTGCTTTTCATTACAAGCTACCGTATTTTTGAAGTATAAGACGCACCAAGGTTTTGAAGAAGCAAATTTTAAAAAAAAGTTTTTGCATTCTGCAAACCTCCCAAAAGCGGCCCATTTTTCGTGAAAATTGGCCCATTTTTTGTCCAAAAAAAGGGCATGAATAACCCTTAGGAGGCTTGTAGAGTGCTCCTGGGGTCTGGGAGGGCAAAATTGAGTAAAAAGCAGACTGTTTTTTTGCTCATTTCTGCCTTCCCCAGCCCCCAGGAGCCCTCTGAAAGCCTCCTACAAGCTATGCCCGGCCATTTTGGTGAAGGGGGCAGAGTTTCAGGAGGCAAAAAATGCTGTGTTCGATGTATAAGACGCACCCAGATTTTCAGCCTCTGTTTTGAGGAAAAAGGGTGCATCTTATACTTCAAAAAATACAGTACTTCAGTGCAACTTCCTTTTCAAATAATAGTGTAGAGTAGAGTAAAGTAGAGTAGAGTAGAGTAAGAGAGGAGATTAGAGTAGAGTAGAGTAAGAGAGTAGAGTAGAGTAGAGTAGAGTAGAGTAGAGTAGAGTAGAGTAGAGTAGAGTAGAGTAGAGTAGAGTAGAGTAGAGTAAAGAGAGTAGAGTGGAGTGGAGTGGAGAGGAGAAGAGAAGAGAATCCGGCTTCTCCATTAAGTTTGCTTATTGGAAGGAGATCACACCATCAGGGTCATAAATCTGAGTCAGTTACCAAGCATCTGAATTTTGATCACGTGATTGTGTGGATTCTGGTCATAATGTGAAAAATGGTCCCAAGTCACTGTTTTCCGTGCCGTTGTAATTTCAAACGGTCACTGAACAAACCGTTGTAAGTCAAGACCTACCTGCATTGTACAACTTCGATACGGGAAGTTTTAAAGAAGAGATTGGACAAGCATTTGTCTGACATAGTATAGGGCTTCCTACCAGAGCCAGGGGTTGAACTAGAAGACCTCCGAGGTCCCCTCCAACTCTGTTATTCTATATGAGTTCAACAGAAGGAGTCCCACGCATTCTCTAAATTTACAGAATGTGTTAACCTTCTGGTTGTGGATTTCCCCAACGTATCAGCAGTCGGCTTTCTTCTCTTTGACTGAAAATGCATGAAGTTCCCAGTCAGGAATGGTGACCTCCTCCATCACTTTTTAAAAAGAGATAAGACACCCATTTGTCTGGAATAAGGTATATAGCGCCTCATGTTGAAGCAGGGGACTGGACTAGAAGACCTCCAAGGTCCCTTCCAACTCTGATTTGGCTATTCTTCGTTATTTTGTGGGCGCTGAGTATTTTTCTCCTGCGTCAGTGCTTCAACAATGCCCAATTTTGCAGGCGTACCAAATGAATGACTCACTTAACGGGACTACCTGAAATTTTGCTAAAGCACACCTGAAGGCTGGGATTATGACACAAGCATAACCAATGGATCCCACGAAAACATTCTCCCTTCTGCTTTTGAAAAAAGTCTCTCGGTTTCCATAGCAGAAAGCGCCGAAAACGAAGGTGAAGGAAATCGATATTCAATCTCCGACGCCTTACGCAACGAACCGCTGTCTTATTCATCCTCTTAACTTCCACGGCATCGTCCAAAGCCACTCCTTCTCTTTAAGCTAATATTGATCTCTTTAATTTATACATTTAACTCTATTTCCCTACGGAATCAGTCGCTCGCGTTTGGAACACGTTGGGAAATTTAGAAACTCGTTCGTTAATAAATCTTTCTTGTCTGCCTCAATTAGAAGGACAATCACTCTGCTAAGTGGCAATCTTCACTTTGATTGCATCGGCGATAACAAAATACCCATTTATCCCTGTGGTTAAATGACAAACAGGATCTCCTTTATAACATTTAGACAATTGAGGGGGATTACAAGAAAGTTTAGCAATAGCAAATAGCAGTTAGACTTATATACCACTTCGTAGGGCTTTCAGCCCTCTCTAAGCGGTTTTACAGAGTCAACATATCGCCCCCCAACAATCCGGGTCCTCATTTCACCCACCTCCGAAGGATGGAAGGCTGAGTCAACCTTGAGCCAGTGAGATTAGAACCGCTGAACTGCAGATAACAGTCAGCTGAAGTGGCCTGCAGTGCTGCACCCTAACCACTGAGCCATCTCGGTTGGCTCAGTTGCATTATTGCAACTGTAATATTACTGTTGTGGTCTGACAGTGGACAGTGGAGCTGGCAGCAGATTCGGACAGTGAGGAGGTTGGGGAGGAAGAATGGGCCAGTCCTGGAGTCTGGGGGAGGCTCTGATGAGGGCTCTGCGTCGGAGGCAGAGAGGGGGCCAGGGCCGTATGCCAGTTATCAGCTGCCTTCAGAGTCAGACATCAGTGAGGCAGAAGAACAGCTGGAGCCTGTTCCCAGTGTGTGCATGCGTAGAGCTGCCAGATGAAGGGAACAGCTAAAGAAGAGGGGTCGACTTGGGAATAAGGCCACAGGTGGATAGTGAATGGCCCCTCCCAGAGGAAATAAAAGAGGAGCGAAAGGGGAGTGGAGTTTGCAGGAGTTTGCTTAATTGGTTCGTGACTCTCTGAGGCTCCTGGCCAGGTTCTGCAGATATTGGCCTGGCAGCTCTCCAAGCCAGAGAAGGTTTGTGACCGTAAATCCTCCCTCGAAAGACTTTGCTGGATGTGAAGGAGCAGAATTCACAGCCAATTAATAAAAGGGTTTTTTGTCGGGACAAGGAGTTTGCTTCAGGCTCTCAGGAAGCCTCGATCAGAACAATTACAGACCCAAGTGCATTGTACTGTAGCAAAACTCACTTAGCAAATTTCTCACTTAGCAAAGTAAATTTTGGGCTCAGTTGTCATAGGTTGAGGACTGCCTGTATCATGGTCCGTTTTCATGACCACGAATTGTCCTAAGGATACATACCCGTGCCCTAACTCAGGACACACTTTGCTAAAATTAACATTTAGAAGCCAGCACTGGTAGTTATTTCACACATTATTAACCTATATTACAATTCAAATAAGCTTACAGCTGGCAAAAAAAAAAAAAAGAGAGAGTCTCTTTTGTAAAGCGATCTCCAACATAATAGGCTTAATCAGAGATAAATTAAATTAGGCACTCATGCATACCGGAGCATATTAGCATCCGGTGGTTATTAAACACACTTTCTGCAATCAGTTGCACAAGGAGGGAATTGTGAGCAAATAGGAGATAACGACCCTCAGTAAATAAAAAGTTTGTTAGGGAAGCCTTGCTCCCCCCTGGCTCTTGGTATGCAGTACGTTGCAGGGCCTGTGTTACTGTGCTGAACATCAACTGAGCTTCTTGCGTAGGCAAAACCACAACAGACAGGGAGGAATAAGTAGCGAGAGGAGAGGGCGTCAGCAGGTGGGATGCTGAGAAGATTTTCTACGCTGGGGCCTTGAAAGTGGATAGATGAGCTTTACTCCCGTGGAGGAAGAAGAGGTTGGAACTCTCCTGGTTATAAAATGAGGTGTACGCTTCAAATATGGAGTGGGGTGGAGCGGAATGGGGTGGAAGAGAGTAGAGTAGAGTAGAATACAGTAGAGTACAGTACAGTAGAAAATAGAGTAGAAAATAGAGTAGAGCAGAGCAGAGCAGAACAGAATAGAGAGTAGAGAGTAGAGAGGAGAGGAGAGAATATAGAGTAGAGTAGAGTAGAGTAGAGTAGAGTAGAGTAGAGTAGAGTAGAGTAGAGTAGAGTAGAGTAGAGTAGAGTAAAGAACAGAACAGAACAGAACAGAATATTTTACTTCCTTGCAAAGCTACACAAACAGAATTGCGCATGTCTGAAAATACAATCCTCACCACCACCACCCCAATCACCTTTAGAGCAGATGGGGAAGATCCCTCCTCTTGCTCTCCCCATTGTGCAACAAAATCTTGGAAACCAAAGAAGAATTAAGCTTGATCAATAGCAGGTTAATTGAGGCAGAGTCTGTTTAAATACTCTTGAGAGGCTGGGGTGTTTTTCCCCCCCCTAGATTTGTCCCTGAGGTTGCCTTTTGTGAGATGAGCAAGCCAATTGACTCCCCTTGTATTTTCCCTTTCATTCTTCTTCAGCGGCCTATTCTGACCCACTAAAAATGACACCCCTTCGGAGTGTGTTGGGTATCTCAGAGAAGAGTAGAGAATTGGGAAGACGAAATGAAGGCAGGAAAAAAAAGGAAAGAGGAATTATCAAATCCCTTGATGATCCCATGTTCAGACTGGAATGAAATAAGCCCGAATAATGTTTGAATTAAATAAGCCCCAATAATATTTGAATTAAATAAGTCTGAATAATGTTTGAATTAAATAAACCCGAATAATGTTTGAATTAAATAAGCCCGAATAATATTTGAATTAAATAAACCCGAATAATGTTTGAATTAAATAAGCCTGAATAATTTTTGAATTAAATAAACCCGAATTATGTTTGAATTAAATAAGCCCGAATAATGTTTGAATTAAATAAGCCCGAATTATGTTTGAATTAAATAAACCCGAATTATGTTTGAATTAAATAAGCCCGAATAATGTTTGAATTAAATAAGCCCGAATTATGTTTGAATTAAATAAGCCCGAATTATGTTTGAATTAAATAAGCACGAATTATGTTTGAATTAAATAAATCTGAATAATGTTTGAATTAAATAAGCCCGAATAATGTTTGAATTAAATAAGCCCGAATAATGATGTTTGAATTAAATAAGCCCGAATTATGTTTGAATTAAATAAGCCCGAATTATGTTTGAATTAAATAAGCCCGAATAATGTTCGAAAAGTGGGACACTGTGGATCAGTGGCTAAGATGCTGAGCTTGTCGATCAGAAATGTTGGCAGTTTGGCTGTTCGAATCCCTAGCGCCGTGTAGTGGAGTGAGCTCCCATTACTTGTCCCAGCTTCTGCCAACCTAGCAGTTCGAAATGTAAAAATGCAAGTAGAAAAATAGGAACCACCTTTGGTGGGAAGGGAACAGCGTTCCGTGCGCCTTCGGCATTGAGTCACACCGGCCACATGACCACGGAGACGTCTTCGGACAGCGCTGGCTCTTCGGCTTTGAAGCAGAGATGAGCACTGCCCCCTAGAGTCGGGAATGACTAGCACAGATGTGTGAGGGGAACCTTTAACTTAATGTTTGAAAAATAGCATGCCGGGAATTTGGAGGGCCCTTGAAAAAGATCTACCTCTTCTCTCCTGAAATTAATTGTGAGTATAAATATCTCCCTGGCAATTCCTTGAGGCCTCTCCGCCGGCTGGCCCGATCACCACAAACGCTGATGGAGGGAGAACGGTTTGCTTCCAGCTCAGTTAAAAGGGCCTTTTGCTCGAATGAGATATATAGCATCACTCATTTTTTTCTGACAGAAAAATACATCAGCAAGATGCTGGCAGCTTGCCTTGTTCCCTCATCCATCTCTCAGAAACTTATCAAGGCTGCGCCGGGCGGTGATGTGAATTTTTTTGCACGTGACCCAAAGTCTTTGGAAGACATCTGACATTCGCGCGTTTAAAACTCAGCGTAAGGTGACAAGAACACAAAGCTGCCCTCCAAGCCAATGGCCGTAAGGTAATCTTTATTTGCTCTGAGCCACAGGTACCATAATTGGGGGAAAAACTGAAGCGCCTGCAGATGGCTACGGCAGCCTGCGTTGAAATGCAACTTTTTGACATGATTAATGAAGAGCAAGGCGTGCAAATCATTTCTATCGACGCAGGGCTGGGACAGTTGCAAAGGAAGCGATGTTCTCCTCGTCCATTCTCTTCCTGTTGCATTCAGCCGTTCGCCGCAGAAGAAATATTGATATCCCTTGCAGTGATTGAACAGGTGCAAGTCACACGCTTTGACCCTAATGCAAGGATACGCCAGCTAGGAAATATTAGGAATGCATAACTTTCTGTTCTAAACCAGGAAGAGCATCCGTGCAACATAAAGATTGCATGCAAAGAATATTCACAGTCACAGAATATTCCAGGTGGAGGCTAGTGGAGATGGTGACAGAGGTGCACTAAAATCCCTTAGGGGGGGGAGGGAAGGCTGGGGGGGGTTGGGGGGGAGGGGGGGATGTATATCAGGCTTGACGAGGGGTGTTAGATTTTAATGTAATATGATTGCACATGTATACTGTCTTCTCTTATTTTTTCCTTAAAACTAAGATATGTTAAGTATATTGATATGGAAGCATAAATACCATCAACATAGAATGGAGTTTGCTCAGAAGCTGAAATACACCAATGAGAGGAAGAGTGGGAAGCAGAGGAGAGAAGAAAGATGGGAAGAGAGGGATAGGAGAGAGGGTAAGGGGGGGGAGATGAGGAGGAGAAGGAGGAGTGGAATGAAGAGAGAGGAGAGGAGAAAGGAAGGGGAAGTAGAGTAGGAAAGGATGATGGAGGGAAGAAAGGAGGTAGGAGAGAGGTAGAAGAAAGAGGTGTATGGAGAGCAGAAGATCTAATATGTTAAGTATATTGATATGGAAGCATAAATACCATCAACACAGAATGGAGTTTGCTCAGAAGCTGAAATACACCAATGAGAGGAAGAGTGGGAAACAGAGGAGAGAAGAAAGATAGGAAGAGAGGGATAGGAGAGAGGGCAAGGGGGGAAGATGAGGATGATGATGAGGAGTGGAATGAAGAGAGAGGAGAAGGAGAAAGGAAGGGGAAGTAGAGTAGAAAAGGATGATGGAGTGAAGAAAGGAGGTAGGAGAGAGGTAGAAGAAAGAGGTGTATGGAGAGCAGAAGATCTAATATGTTAAGTATATTGATATGGAAGCATAAATACCATCAACACAGAATGGAGTTTGCTCAGAAGCTGAAATACACCAATGAGAGGAAGAGTGGGAAGCAGAAGGGAGAAGAAAGGTGGGAGTGGAATGTAGAGAGAGGAGAAGGAGAAAGGAAGGGGAAGTAGAGTAGGAAAGGACACTGGAGGGAAGAAAGGAGGTAGGAGAGAGGTAGGAAAAAGAGGTGTATGGAGAGCAGAAGAGCTAATAATGGGTTTTTATTTTTCTGGCCGTTGATGACAAAGGGAACTGATGTAATTACTACTTAATACAATAGGATATTGGCTATGTAATAGTATACATGTGATTGTATGTTATGAAAATGGAAAATAAAAAAAGTATATTCGAAAAAAATAAAATAAAATAAAATCCTTCCTTCATCATCATCATCATTTAACAACCTCATAATCCCTTGCGGGGTGGAGTCTGGGCAACTGAAGATTGCAGATTGTTTAACTGGCCAGATGCCCTTCCTGTCGCCAATGCGGAGTTTTGTTCAGCGGATATATTCCCCTTGTGTCCAGAGAGAGAGAGAAATATCTGCCTCTACCTAGGATCGAACTCACAGCCTCCTGATTGTGAGGCGAGAGCACCACCCCTAGGCCACTGCACCACTCTGGACACTAAAATCTCTTCCCTGTGTTTATTAGAGCAGTGGGGTCCCAACCCCCAGGACGTGGCAATTGACCAGTGGAACGGCTTCCCTTCAGAGGTTGTGGGGGCTCCATCCCTGGAGGCTTTCAAGAAGAGATTGGACAACCATTTGTTTGGAACGGTACAGGATCTCCTGCTTGAGTTGGAGACCTCTAAAGTCCCTCCCAACTCCGTTACAAGATTTATTTATTTATTTATTTATTTATTTATTTATTAGACTTATATACCGCTTCATAGGGCTTTCAGCCCTCTCTAAGCGGTTTACAGAGTCAGCATATCGCCCCCACAGTCTGGGTCCTTATTTCACCCACCTCGGAAGGATGGAAGGCTGAGTCGACCTTGAGCCGGTGAGGTTTGAACCGCCGAACTGCAGATCACAGTCAGCTAAAGTGGCCTGCAGTACTGCACCCTAACCACTGCGCCACCTCGGCTCTTATCAAATCAAAGATTGTCAAAACAAGACAGGATGGAGCAGAGCAAGACCACTGCCACTCTTCCACCCATGACGACGTTACTCCTCCGTCCCATGAAGCTGGCTCTTCACACGAAGGAGGAGTAACACTGCCACACGTGGAACCAACTAGGCCTTGTAGCGTTCCAGAAGAAGACTCCGTCCTGCTCCCTTTGGACCTGTGGGCTGGTTGTTCGGATGGGCGAGATCAGAACCGCATAAGACAGGAGCGTTGGAACTCCAGAAGTCCCACTCTACTCAAGCTTGGTATGGCCGTCACGTACGTTGCCTTCAACTCTAGTGATAATCTACCCCATGAAACAGGCTTGTAAGCTTCAGCTACTATTCCCTTTGATCTTGGACTGAATGTAAAACTCGCCTTCTGCTCGCCGGATTTATGATCTTGTAATTGCCAAGTAACTGACTCCAATCTAAGCGGGTCAAACACCCCGTGTACCTTGTGAAGACTTCGGAACAGAAGTCAAATGTGCTCACCTGTCGCCTTCGGCAAGGCTTGCAGTGAATTAGAAAGTTCTTTTCACACCCTAATAGCTTTGATTCACACACCAAACTCCTCACCTTCCAGAAAACGAGAAGGAGAAGAAAGCTTTGATTGATTGGTTGGTTGATTACATTTATATGCCGCCCTTTTCCCCAAAGGGGACTCAGGGCGGCTCACAATTCAATCAGGGAAGGAGGTACAGACAGGAGGATAAAAAAGACGAGACATAACAATACAAAATTTTAAAACACACAACAACCATACCATTCGAGAAGGGGGGCAAAAACTCATTAGCCCCAGGCCTGTCGGAACAGCCAGGTTTTAAGGGCTTTGCGGAAGGCCTGGAGGGTGGTGAGGGTTCGAATCTCCACGGGGAGCTCGTTCCAGAGGGCCGGAGCAGCCACAGAGAAGGCCCTCCTCCGGGTAGTCGCCAGTCGGCATTGGCCGGCGGATGGAATTCGGAGGAGGCCTAATCTGTGGGATCTGATCGGTCTATTGGAGGTAATTGGCCACTATCCATTTAACTCTATGTTGCAAACGGGGACAGGGAAATATCTATGGATAATCCCCGAGGTGGATCCACAATTGAAGCTGTTGCTAAGTAGGGCCGCTATTAAGTGAGTTTCGCTCCATTTTGTGATCTTTCTTGCCGCCGTTGTTAAATGAATCACTGTGGTTGTTAAATAATAACGCAGTTGTTCAGTGAATCTGGCTTCCTCACTAACTTGGCTTGTCAGGAGGTGGCGAAAGGGGGATCGTGTCATCCTCTGTGACCGTCATAAATGCGAGTCAGTTGCTAACAAATTAATTTTGATCCCGTGACCACGGGGATGCTGCAATGGTCATAAAGCAGTGTTTCTCAACCTTGGTGACTTTAAGTCCTGTGGACTTCAATTCCCAGAATCCCCCAGCTGTGCGGGCTGGGGGATTCTGGGAGTTGGAAGTCCCCACAGGACTTAAAGTCACCAAGGTTGAGAAATACTGTCATAAAGTGTGAAAAATAGCCATAAATCACTTTTTTCAGTGCCATTGTAACTTTGAACAGTCATTACATGAGTGGTGATAAGTCAAGCAATGTGTCCTTCTTTTGTTGATCATGGTCCAAATTCAGACTCTTGGCAACTGACATGTACTTAAAACGGTGGTATCATCCAGGGGTTGTGGAATCCCCATTTCCAGCCTTCCCAGATATCTCCTGATCAGCAAAAATAATGGGGGACGCTGGGTTCCCTCAATGACCATGTGTTTCACTTAGCAACTGTGGTGATTTGCCTAACAACCATGGTTGAAAAGGTCACAAAATTGAGGACGATTCAACTTAACAACCGCCTGGCTTAACGAAGGAAATTGTGGTCCATAAGCAGAGCTGGCTTCCACCACATTTCTAGGGGTGTGTTTTTTTTAAAAAAAAAATCAAAGTGTGTGAAAGTTGTAGGTTACACAGAGGCTTCCAGAGCAGCTGTCTTAAGAGCAGCTGTGCCAGCTGTTCAACTTCTGGGTCCAACCGAAGCCGGACACAAAAACATGTTCTGCATCTGTTTGAAGACAGCTGGGAAGCATCCCAGGAAAAATCAACGAAGGACACACTGGAGTTGTTGTGTTCGATCACTACGGAGTAGCCCTCAAATCAAAGTCTGCAGGAGTGATCTAATAAACAAAGAATCTTTAAAACACGTCAGATGGCTGAGGAACCTGGCCAGGGAAAGAATATCTCAAACCATCTATGGAGATTCTCAACGTTCCAGGTCATGAAAGTCCCAAAGCTGCTTTTTTTCTCAAAGTTTCTTGAGGTTTGGAAACGTTACACTCTTTTCCTTCCTTTCAGCACCCAGCCAAGGTGGAGGCCACACGTTTAAATGTTAAATAATTGAATTGATAACTTTTTCTTCCTTTTTTTTTTGCACGCTATTTTTTTCTTTCTTTCATTGTTGTGGCTAAGGTTGAAGGTATGTTTCTGTTTCGTTTCATTTGGTTGGTTGGTTTTACTGTTTTGTATTTTTACTTTCTATGGCAAAACAATAAATGTAATTTTTTTTTAAAAAGGCAAGGTTACACTTCTCATCCAAGAAGGTTCTCTGAACTGAAGAAGCTTCTTGGGATGAGTTTTCTGTTTTCAAAGGGGGGGGGGAAACCCCAGAAAATTCTAGTTCCCCTTTTTTTGGGGTGGGGAACTATCTTTGAGATATCTTATGGAAAGTTCTAGATTCAGAACAGTGTAGATAGTGTATCATCACAGTAGACTAATAGCCTACGCATAACTCAACATTAAGAAAACTAAGATCATTGCATCTGGCTCTCTCGATTCCTGGCAAATAGATGGGGAAGAAATGGAGGTAGTGACAGATTTTATTTTCCTGGGCTCCATGATCACCGCAGATGGGGACTCCAGCCAAGAAATTAAAAGATGCTTGCTCCTGGGAAGGGAAGCTATGGCAAATCTGGATAGCAGACTAAAAAGCAGAGACATCCCCCCGCCAACAAAAGTGCGTCTAGTCAAGGCTGTGGTTTTCCCAGTTGCGATGGATGGCTGTGAGTGTTGGACCATAAGGAAGGCTGAGCGCCAAAGAATGGAGGCCTTTGAACTCTGGTGCTGGAGAAGACTCCTGCATTGAGTCCCTTGGACTGCAAGGCCATCCAACTGGTCAGTCCTAGAGGAGATCAACCCTGACTGCTCTTTAGAAGGCCAGATCCTGAAGAGGAAACTCAAATGCTTTGGCCACCTGAGAAGGAAGGAAGCCAAAGAATGGAGGCCTTTGAACTCCAGTGCCGGAGAAGACTCCTGCATTGAGTCCCTTGGACTGTAAGGCCATCCAACCGGTCAGTCCTAGAGGAGATCCACCCTGGCTGCTCTTTAGAAGGCCAGATCCCGAAGAGGAAGACTTTGACCACCTAATGAGAAGGAAGGACTCCCTGGAGAAGAGCCTCATGCTGGGAACGATGGATGAAGAAGAAGGGGACGGTAGAGAAGGAGGTGGCTGGAAGGTAATTCCTTGACTAACAACCACCATTGAGACCAACGCTTCTGTTGCTAAGCGAAACGTTTGGGAACTGAGTTTTGTCCCATTTTTCGACCTTTCTTGCCAGTCAATTGCAGCAGTTAATAAGCAGGGTTGTTAAGGGAAAAAAAGGAGGTGGTAACCATAACTTAACATTGCTAATATGATTGATTCCGCACTGATTCAAATCAGGCATTTACTGTAAGTACTAAGCGTTCCCAGAAAATTTGTCCGTTCTGGATTTTGCAGGCCAGGAGGTGCCTTTAACCTCATTTCATTCTCACATCATTTGTAAGCATGCAGCTTTTCGCCAGAAGTTGTCTAAGGAAAGGGATATAATGAATTTCCTAACAAACATAAACTTCAACATCAGAAAACGCACTGCTTCTTCTTTAGCACCAGCGCAACAATTGTGGGATGTGTCCAACACCAGCACCCCCGGAGTTGATTTTTAACACTTCTAAGCGTTCCCAGATTCATTCTCATTCTCCATGGTGGTATATCAAATTTTCCCTAGATTTACATCTGGTGCGTGTGTGTGTGTAAAGTGTGGTGTGGTTAATTGAGCTTGGGAATACAAGGAGCCATCTGTGTCATCTCCTTATCATGGTTTTGACTGATTTAGGAAGCTGTTTTGAAAATCTATAGCGTTTTAGAGCAAATACTAGATTTCTAGGGAAAGGAGTAGGTGGTGGAGTCAAGAGAGTAATCAGTCTAGAGTCTTTACATGGTCACAAAGGAACTAAGTTCAACCATTCTTCAATCCCTTATTTAGCATCAAAATAGTGCTAACTGTTAGTTGACTAGATTCCCGTATATACATATGAGCTATAAACCAATTTAATTGGAACTTAACATGTGCCTCTATTCTTCTGCACCTGACATAGTTATTTAATGTTTTCCTTAGCTTCAAAGGACAGAAATCCATGTGGCCATGGTGACAATTTCCCAATAATATCCTTTGTATGTTTAGCAACGGATTAAGCTTACGTAAATTAAATTAAATTAAACCAAAGAAACTCTGTTTTCCTTTGGGGACCAGAAATGAATATAGAATGGTGGTCTTTTTCATAGGGCCCACGTGATTCAGCAAAAGGGAATACAGGAAGTCCTGGACTTACGACCACGGCTGATCACATGATCCCAAGACACTGTCGTAAGTATGAACCAGTTGCCAAGCATACAAATTTTGATTCCGTGACCATGGAGATGCCATGGTCATAAGTGTGAAAAATGGGCATAGATCAGAATAACAGAGCTGCAAGGGACATTGTAGGTCATCTAGTCCAGCCCCTTGCCCAAGTAGGAGATCCTACACCATTTCTGACCCATGGCAGTCCAGTCTCTTCTTGAAAGCCTCCAGTGATGAAGCTCCCACACCTTCCGAAGGCAACGTCTGCTCCGTGGGTTGATTGTTATGTCAGGAAATTGCTCCTTATTTCTAAGTTGAATCTCTCCTTCGTCAGTTTCCATCCATTATTTCTCCTTGAAATTTCTTGCTTTGGAGAATAGGCTGATCCCCCCTCCTCTCTGTGGCAGCCCCTCAAATATTGGAAGATGCTATCATGTCTCCCCTGGTCCTTCTCTTCACTAGACTAGCCAGGCCCAGTTCCTGCAACCGTTCTTTTTTTCAGTTGTACGGTCATTAAAAGAATGTCCGTAAGTTGAGGATCACCCATATTCCATTATTACTCCATTATTTCAAGAAAGAGAGCCATTCTTGCTCCATCTTTTAAGAAAAGAGAAGCAAAGAGTGACTCTTCCAGGTACACCTTCCCATTGTTGCAGAGCCCAGCTGTTCGCTCCCTCGCTCGCAGCCGAGCCGAAGAGCAACTGGTTTGCAGAAAAGGCCACAGCCTCCTTGTCAACTCTCCACGTCCTGCTGAAAAATGCATCGGCTCAGCTTTATATTCAGCTGCTGTTGGCTTTAAATCTGCTTTTGATCTGATACCCAAAGACAGGCCTCAGAGGAAAGTGGAGCAATCTTTGGGGTCAACTGTCTAAAGCAATTCTTAGCCAGGGAAGAATGTGACAGGGGATGCGCTGTGGGCCCTTTGCTGTTTCGTTTTTCTATGCGCGCCCTGGTTAAGACTCTCTCGGATCCACGTTATCCCCTCAAGATTGCTGGTAGACCACTTACCAGCTTCTTCCACCCGGATAATGTAGCCAGTGGTGAAATTCATTTTTTTTTTACTGCTGGTTCTGTGGGCATGGCAGGGAAGGATACTGCAAAATCCCCATTCCCTCCCCACTCCAGGGGAAGGATACTGCAAAATCTCCATTCCCTCCACATTCCAGGGGAAGGATACTGCAAAATCCCCATTGCCTCCCCACTCCAGGGGAAGGATACTGCAAAATCTCCATTCCCTTCACACTCCAGGGGAAGGATACTGCAAAATCTCCATTCCCTTCACACTCCAGGGGAAGGATACTGCAAAATCTCCAATCCCTCCCCACTCCAGGGGAAGGATACTGCAAAATCTCCATTCCCTTCACACTCCAGGGGAAGGATACTGCAAAATCTCCATTCCCTCCACATTCCAGGGGAAGGATACTGCAAAATCCCCATTGCCTCCCCACTCCAGGGGAAGGATACTGCAAAATCTCCATTCCCTCCACATTCCAGGGGAAGGATACTGCAAAATCTCCATTCCCTCCACATTCCAGGGGAAGGATACTGCAAAATCCCCATTGCCTCCCCACTCCAGGGGAAGGATACTGCAAAATCTCCATTCCCTTCACACTCCAGGGGAAGGATACTGCAAAATCTCCATTCCCTCCACATTCCAGGGGAAGGATACTGCAAAATCCCCATTGCCTCCCCACTCCAGGGGAAGGATACTGCAAAATCTCCATTCCCTCCCCACTCCAGGGGAAGGATACTGCAAAATCTCCATTCCCTCCACATTCCAGGGGAAGGATACTGCAAAATCCCCATTGCCTCCCCACTCCAGGGGAAGGATACTGCAAAATCTCCATTCCCTTCACACTCCAGGGGAAGGATACTGCAAAATCTCCATTCCCTCCACATTCCAGGGGAAGGATACTGCAAAATCCCCATTGCCTCCCCACTCCAGGGGAAGGATACTGCAAAATCTCCATTCCCTTCACACTCCAGGGGAAGGATACTGCAAAATCTCCATTCCCTCCACATTCCAGGGGAAGGATACTGCAAAATCCCCATTGCCTCCCCACTCCAGGGGAAGGATACTGCAAAATCTCCATTCCCTCCACATTCCAGGGGAAGGATAATGCAAAATCTCCATTCCCTCCACACTCCAGGGGAAGGATACTGCAAAATCTCCATTCCCTCCCCACTCCAGGGGAAGGATACTGCAAAATCTCCATTCCCTCACCACTTCGGGGGAAGGATACTGCAAAATCCCCATTCCCTCCCCACTCCAGGGGAAGGATACTGCAAAATCTCCATTCCCTCCCTACTCCTGAGGGAAGGATACTGCAAAATCTCCATTCCCTCCCCACTCCAGGGGAAGGATACTGCAAAATCTCCATTCCCTCCACACTCCAGGGGAAGGATACTGCAAAATCTCCATTCCCTCACCACTTCGGGGGAAGGATACTGCAAAATCTCCATTCCCTCCCTACTCCTGAGGGAAGGATACTGCAAAATCTCCATTCCCTCCCCACTCCAGGGGAAGAATACTGTAAAATCTCCATTCCTTCCCCACTGCAGGGGAAGACTACTGCAAATCTCCATTCCCTCCCCACTCCAGGATTCTGGCAAGCCCAGTCAATGGAGGAACGGATGAGCCAATATTTGAACTGAAATGGCATCTTAGTATGTGAAAATAAAAAGGATCAGAGAGGAACTCAAAGTAACCCCCACCTTGATGGACCATGGGAGACGTGATACCAGCATTCCAATATTTGAGGGGCTGCCAGAAAGAAGAGAGAGTCAACTTATTCTCCAATACCACAACAGAGAAGGCAAGAAACAATGGAAGGAAATTTATCGAGGAGAGAAGCAGCCTAGAATTAAGGAGAAACTTCCTAACGGTGAGGACAATCAACCAGTGGAACAGCTTGCCACCAGAAGTTGTGGATGCTCCATCACCGGATATTTTTCAGAAGAGACTAGACAGTGGAACAGCTTGCCACCAGAAACAATGAGTGCTCCATCACTGGAGGCCTTTAAGAGGAGGCTGGACAGTCATTTGGCTGAAATGATGCTCAAGCAGGGGATTGGACTAGAAGACCTCCAAGGTCCCTTCCAACTCTCTAAATCAAGTTCTGGATTATTCTGGATTTCTTTCTCAGGCTTCCTTTAACCTCTGGACTGTGTAATCGCTTCTCCAAATATCCCAAGGTCACTTCTTAATTCTTATATCTCTGGAACCTGGGACCTACAGAAAGGTCAATGTTTGATTTGTGGCCATCCCTGTCCAAGGACTCCTAAGAGCAGACCTAACCATCCATTTTACTTACCCAGCATTTGAAAGGCTCCAATCCCGTTGGGCTTTGACACTGGCCTGATTGATCGCGCTCTCTCAGTAACCATTAGCAGGAAGATATCATAACGTCCCCTTTGCTGCCTCTACTACATCTCTAAAATAATCTGATGTTATTTTACGCTGTTCCTTCTTCGGGGACATCGGTGCCGCTTTGATTGATCCTCTGCTTACAAGGCTTGCCAGGGTTGGAGTCCAAAGTTGGTGCGGGTTATTTATTGTCTAACACGATGCAAGTATTTTGTGTAGCTGGGTTTTTGTCGTGGCCGGATACGGGTATCAGCAGAGGGGTTGAGACAAACCCCCCGTGCTGTGGGTTCTGTGGTGCATTGAGGATTATAGATCTGGAGGTAAATCTTCCTATTTTGAAACTGCATTTGTGAAATATGTGTGTGCAGTTATGAAAACAACAGCAAGCTTCGTGTATGGTATAAAGGTTGTGTAGCTCAAGGAAAGAACATAACTATGCTGGATCAATGCCATTTATTTTAGTCTAGTCCACTCTTATTCTATTCTATTCTGCTCTGCTCTTCATTCCAGTACTGTTCTGACCCAGCTTCCCAAACACAGCAAATCTTCTGACGTGAACTCAAAAGATTCCTTTATTAGGAATGCTGGCAGCTCCGGCAAAAGTTACTCTCGCAGGCTAACAAATCTATCCAGCAGGGCAGGGGTGGGTTTCAACCGGTTCGCGGCGGTCCCCGCGAACCGGTTGGTCGGCGAACCCGGAAGTAAGTAACTTCCGGGAACGGCGAAGGGCCCACCCGCCCGCCCGCGCTCCTTACCGGTCTTTGAAGGCTTCTGCACTTCCACGCAGGCGCATGGCACATACAGCGCCTGCGCGATTCTCCATGAGCAGCTGGATGGCACATACAGCGCCTGCGCGAGTCTCCGCGAGCAGCTGGAGCATCGCGCAGGCGCTAAGACACATGCGTGAACTGCGCGCGTGCACGAGGACGCCGCCGGCCCCGTTCCAACCGAACCGGTTGGAACGGGATTAGCAACCCACCCCTGCAGCAGGGGGAATGAATAGTTGCCTGCCACATCTATTCATCTTCGCCCCCTGCTTCCCCAGAGCTAGGGTGGGGCTTTGCTAGCAAGGGTGGCTTTTCCGTCCCAAGGACCGGCCCATAGATTTCCACTGCTCTCCTCTCCTCTGCCTTCTATGCATCTGTGCATCAGGCAGTGAGCCCAGCTGTTCCTCCTCTTCCTCATCAACCACCTCCAGACCTGGGGGCTCTTGACTCTCCGTCCGAGGGCTGACGGACAGCCCAGGCTCCTCCTCCTCCTCCTCCTCCTCCTCCTCCTCCTCCTCCTCCTCCTCTGATTCAGCTGCTGTTCTCCGCTCTCCTATTCTACTCTGCACTCTCCTATTCTACTCTCCTATTCTCTATTCTACTCTCTTATCCTACTCTCTATTCTACTGTATTATACTTCACTCATGAGGTAGTCACATCACAATACCATGCTCAGAATATCCTGTATATAAACATATTTCTGCTGTTTGAGTTTCATCAAATAAGCCATCTTGACTGACACAGAGAAAGTTGCGCAATCTTAACGGCATGCTTGGCCTCTCCGGTTTGACACTGAGATAAGGAGGAAGCATCCCCGTTTAGTCCTCCATATTTAGAAACCTCCCCATAAACAGGTAGGAAAAAATAACTACGGCTATCTTTGGAGTCACTCCCCTCCTTTAAATTATAGTGGCAGCTGTGGAGAGCAAAATAATATAGAGTAGAAATCACACAAGAGCAAAGGAATTCAATTCAATTCAATTCAAGTGTCTTCTAGCAAAGCTGTAGAGATAGTCAGCTGTAAGCGTGCCGGGAGAGGAGAAACACGCATATCGTTTTTGAACATCATATCTTTATTGTGTGATCTTTTTCAACATAAAGCCTGCTTAGTGCCTTCCTGGGGGAGCCGGAGTATACAACCACTCAACCATAACTCTTTTTGCAAGCTTCCTGGGAAACCCTGGGCCATCTCTCAATTGTAGTTGTAGTATAGTGACAACCACGTATTTGCACTGCAGTTTTACGACAACATAAACTATCGGATGAAGCCGAAGTCATGATTCTGCAGTGTTGAAGAGGGGGTGAAAATAAATGGCCTGAGCGAAACCCTTCTCAGCCCCAACCCTGTTGTGGACAACAACAACAACAACAAAACTATCTCTCTTTTAAATACATCCCGATAAAATGAATGCAGAGGAGTTGCCCCGACTGAACACAGAAACCAGAAATATGGAGGCGGAGGTTCGTTCTCTGAGCTTGTGGGTCCGTTTCCAAACATTTTTTTTAGCAGGATAGGTAACATGTTCAGCTGAATTTAGGGGATTTCAGTGTCCGTCAGTGGTGGGTTTCGGATCCTGTTGCAACTGGTACTGTGCAATGGGGCCGGGCGTCCACCACATGCACGCGCATAGCATATGCACAACACGCACATGCGTACTTACTGCCTGTGAAGCTCCGTGATGCTCCAGCTGCTCGGCGGAGCGTCGTACAGGCGCCGTATGCTCTGTGCGCGGAAGCTCAAATACAGGGAAGGAGGGCCGGCGGGCGGGCGGATGGGTCCTCCAAAGCACTGTACAGGAACGGTACCTGGTGCTCCCAGCAGCCACTGGTACTCCCATATGGGGTGTACCAGTCGTATCCCACCACTGGTGTCCGTGTTCGTCTGCTTATAAGGGTTTCATGCGGTCAGTAGATCTTGTGATGGGCCAAGTGTGGGTGTGTCAAGTGAGGGTCTTGTGATGGCTCAGGTGATGGGTCATGTCAGGTATGGGTCTTGTGATGGGGAGGTCTTCTCAGGTGAAGGTCTCGTGATGGGTCTTGCTTGTCAGTAAGTCGCAAAAGTGGATCATGTAAACCCAAGACACTGCAACTGTCATTAATATGAATCAGTGGCCAAGTGTCTGAATTTAGCAATAGCAATAGCAGTTAGACTTATATACCGCTTCATAGGGCTTTCAGCCCTCTCTAAGCGGTTTACAGAGTCAGCATATCGCCCCCAACAACAATCCGGGTCCTCATTTTACCCACCTCGGAAGGATGGAAGGCTGAGTCAACCCTGAGCCGGTGAGATTTGAACAGCCGAACTGCAGAACTAGCAGTCAGCTGAAGTAGCCTGCAGTGCTGCATTTAACCACTGCGCCACCTCGGCTCATAACAATTTGGATGACGTGACCATGGGGAATGCAGCGACGGTCATAATTGTGAAAAACATAAGTCACTATTTTTGTGTCATTGTAACTTTGAACGTTGACTGAATGTTGTAAGTCGAGAACTACCTCCATCTACAACGGTTTTCTTTTAATGACATTAAGGGAGGACTGTGTAAGAAAAAAGCCTTTGACTGATACAACAGGAGGGATGATGACAAATGAAGATCACAACTAGACAAAGCGAAGACGTGCGACTCAGAGGTCATTGGGCACAAAACAGGAAATTTCCCTGACGGAGTCCCATCCAACAAGAAGATTTGAACCCAATGCCAAAATCTCTCTTAAGGCCTCATGTTGGGCCTCTGGCTCATTAACACAAACGCTACTCAAGCAACGCACAATGGTTTTTTTTGCCCCTCTTCAATTCCACACACATCGTTTGCAAATTGCTGTGTGTGTCTGATTCAAAAGAATTCTTAACTCCGACAAGCTAAATTCCTCTCAGACCTCATCTCCCTCTCAACAGTAATCTCCTCTGCTTCTCATAATCCACATTTTAACAATCAAGCACTTTCGTAGGCTGTTCCTGCGGCATTTAAACCCAGGTTCCTCTAGGCTAGATGTCCTCATTAAAAAAAAATATCTTGATTTTCTGGGGAATCATACAGTCCATAGACACAAAAGGAACACCTTATTTTCCCCACCTGGAATTATTTATAAAACAACAACAACAGTGAAGACATATCAACATCCTTTTGGTGAGAATGTCGGCCAACACTGACTTCATCTACAGCAGGGGTGTCAAACTGGGATTTCTCCAAGGGCCGCATCGGCATTGTCCTTCCCCTCCGGGGGCCAGCCAGAGGGGAGAGATGGGACAGATGCCTCCTGCAGTATCTTGGTGGCCCAACTGGGGCACGGTGGGGCACATGTGAGCCAAGGTGGCACAGTGGTTAGAGTGCAGTACTGCAGGCTACTTCAGGTGACTGCTAGCTGCAGTTCGGGAATTCAAATCTCACCGGCTCAAGGACGACTCAGCCTTCCGTCCTTCCAAGGTGGGTAAAATGAGGACCCAGATTATTGGGGGGACAAGAGGCTGACTCTGTAAACCTCTTAGAGAGGACTGAAAAGTATTATGAAGCGGTATATAAGTCTAAGTGCTATTGCTGCTATTGCTATGTGCCCCCCATGCCCTGCTCTGGTTGTCAGACACCACGGGTCAGTCCTTTGCAATTTCCAGTCTGGCACCTTGGGCCAGATCAAAGCACTCTGCAGCCTTGAGTTTGACACCCCTGATCTATAGGCATTCTGTCAGCATTCTGTCAGCGTTCCATGTATCATGTAGAATTAAATCAGAGTCCAAGGCAAAACGATCCTCAAAGTTCCAATTTAATAAATCAGACATCTTAGCACATCTGTGTTAATCCCAATTCTGGAAATTACATCAGAATCCCACCCAGTTAAAAGTTCACGATCTCGTCCCCACACCCACAATCCATCACATGGTCCAATCTTCTTCTTCCACGCTGGCATTCACACCCAGCTGCTTCCGGTCAGGTGTAAAAGTGCAGAGATAAAAGATGACTTGGCTTCTAGTAAAGAATGACAACAACACATTCCACAATCCTACTCCTTTCTATTCCCCCCTCCCATCAACTATACTCATGAAACAGCATAATGAAATAAGAGAAAGTGTGGCGGGCCAAAATTCTAAAAGGAATATAATTGCAGGCCTGATACATTCGATCGGTTGCATAGGGTTAAAGATAAACATTTCCTGAAACATAGATCACGTTCAAAGGGTTTCTGATGAAGAGCAGAACATACAGTGTGATCCTAAGGACCTCAGAGCAGGGGTGAAATGCTCTGATGTCTGCTACCAGTTCGCTTCGCCACTGGTTCGCTTCGCACACGGGCATACCGCAGGCGCTATCGTGCAGCGCTGAAAAGGAGCCTTTTCTGAGTCTGCAAAGGTGAGTGGAACAGCGAGGGGGTAATGGCTGTGCCGCGTGGTTTAGATTCGCTAGGAAGCAGGATTCCCTGCTTTCTAGTGAATACAAATCGCACGCTCAGAGCCGAGGTGGCACAGTGGTTAGGGTGCAGTATTGCAGGCCACTTCAGCTGACTGCTAGTTGTGCAGCTCGGCGGTTCAAATCTCACCGGCTCAGGGTTGACTCAGCCTTCCATCCTTCTGAGGTGGGTGAAATGAGGACCCGGATTGTTGTTGGGGGCAATATGCTGACTCTGTAAACCGCTTAGAGAGGGCTGAAAGCCCTATGAAGCGGTATATAAGTCTAACTGCTATTGCTATTGCTATTGCCACACAGCTGATCGTTGGGCAAACCAGTAGCATTTTTTTTACTATTGGCTTGGGTAAACTGGTAGCATTTTTTTTACTACTGGTTCGGGCAAACCGGTCCAAACTGGTAGCATTTCACCCCTGCTTCAGAGGTCTTCTAGGCTCAAGGAATACCATCAAGGGACCTCAGAGTCAAATGATTGCCCTGTCTGTTTTTGAAAACCTCCAGTGATGGGAGCAGCCACAACCCCTGGGAAGCCAGCTATTCCACTGAGTAATTGTTCCCTCTCTTAGACAATTTCTGCTCACTTGGCTTTCTCTTTGACAAGGTTCCACCCATGATTTCCAGTCCTGCCCTCTAGTGCTTTGGAAAATAAGTCAATACCCTCTTCTGTGTGACAGCCCTTCAATTCCTGGAAAACAGTTACCACGTCCCTCCAATTCTTCTTCTCTTCAATAGGCTGAACATAGCTAGCTCTCTCTCAAACATTCATCATATGGTTTAGCCTCTACACCCCTTATCATTTTTGTTGTTCTTCTAGGCACACTTTGTAAGGTCTCAGCATCTTCCCGGTATCATCAGGATCGGATGAAGTAACCCAAGGATGGCCTCACTGGTGTGGCATGAAGTGGTACTAAGTGCTATAAAGAGCCCTGATGGCGCAGTGGTCAGAATGCAGTATTACAGGTTAGTTCTGCCAACTGACAGCAGTTCGATCCCGATCGGATCGAAGCTGACTCAGCCTTCCATCCTTCTGAGGTCGGTAAAATGAGGACCCAGATCGTTGGGGGTAACATGCTGACTCTGTAAACTGCTTAGAGAGGGCTGTAAAACACTGTGAAGTGGCAAATAAATCTAAGTGCTATTGCTATAAAAAAAAATCATTCCCACTGCCAGCAGTTCGATGCTGACCGGCTCAAGGTTGACTCCGCCTTTCATCCTTCCGAGGTCAATAAAATAAGGGCTCAGATTGTTGGGGGGCAAGAGGCTGACTCTGTAAACTGCTTTCAAGACCTTGATGCTAGCCCTCTGTTGATGTAGTTTGAAATTAAGGGAATGAAAATGTAAAATAAGTTCACACAGAGAATTAAGCTATGTTTGGGCAGGGTAAAAAATCCACATTATTATTCCACGTCCTCTTCCCATTCATCTAATGCAATGCCCTTCATGAATTCTGCTGAATAGACAGTCACAGGGCCTATTTCTGGAGGGGAAAAAATGAGAAATCACCTTTGGGTTGTGTTTCAAGCCAAAGCTATTTCCTTGCCTGCCGTCTTAATAGCAGCAAGGGGGGAGAAGAAGCTTTCTTCCTGGTGTGAAATTATTCCTGAGCTCTTCTCACATTTTTTAATTTAACTCTGCTCCTTATAAGGAAAAGGATGGTTGTTTGGCACAGACAGAAATGCCTGCTTAAATTGTCATGACAGATGAGCGAACACAGGTAAAATGTAGATAGATAGGAGAAGGGCAGAGAGAGCTGGGAGGTGGAGTTAAACATGTCACTAACTCAGTCTCCTTATGTTGCCACAAATAGTCTATTTCCAAACCTCTTGAAATTTGTTAACTCTTAAAGATAAAGGTTCCCCTCGCACATATGTCCTAATTATTCCTAACTCTAGGGGGCGGTGCTCATCTCCATTTCAAAACTGAAGAGCCAGCGCTGTCCGAAGACATCTCCGTGGTCATGTGGCCGGCATGACTAAACCACCGAAGGTGCAGGGAACGCTGTTACCTTCCCACCAAAGGTGGTTCCTATTCCTCTACTTGCATTTTTACCTGCTTTCGCAATTGCTAGGTTGTCAGAAGCTGGGACAAGTCACGGGAGCTCACTCCATTACGCAGCACTAGGGATTCGAACCGCCGAACTGCCAGCTTTTCTAATCGACAAGCTCAGCATCTTAGCCCCTGAGCCACCGCGTCCCTCATTTGTTAACTCTTATCTAGCATCAATTTAATGCTGGCCTCAGATGACTAGATTCTTGTGGATATGCATTAGCCATAAATTAACTAGAACTTAAGGTGTAATCTTGATTCTTTACACCTGACAAGAGTTTAGGTTTTAGGTAGAGTTTGGAATAGTTAGGTTAATGCTGTAGGGTGCTCAGTGGTTAAGGCGCTAGGCTAGTGGGCTGGAAAGCCAGCAGCCCAGGTTCGAGACCCAAGTGCCACACAATGGGGGTGAGCTTCTGTCTTCCTGCCAACTTAGCATTTTGAAAGCATGTAAAGGTGAGTAGATAAATAGGTACCACTTCGGTGGGAAGGTAACAGTGCTCCGTGACATCACGCTGGCCACATGACCAAGGAAATATCTTTGGACAGCATTGGCTCAATGGCCTTGAAACGGAGACGAGCACCACCACGCGTGTCTGTGTGTGTGTGTGTGTGTGTGTGTGTGTGTGTGTGTGCAGTACGTTAGGTCATATATGTGCATATATTTTAATCTGCAGTAGAAACAGAAACAAACAGCAATGAGGAACAGACTTGGGTTACTAAGGGAGAGGATTCTAAGTACACCCAGGGCTAAAATCTGTTGAGTATCATGGCACCATAACTACAATTGTTCCTTCAGTGAAAACTGGGCTTCAAGTGATATTTGGCAACGGACAGCATCCCTTCTGCTGCTCCCATCAATTTGGGTACTTCACACACATCAGAGAACCGCAAAAGTGCATCTCTTTATGCCAAAATGGAGTCCTCTTAGAAAGGAGGAGGGAAACGAGAATATTATCTGCCTGCCCTCAAATAGAGCTCGGTAACTTGAAGCTTGTAGAGTTGATTGTGTTTTGACAATTAGCCGGGATGGCAAACTCATCCCCAGCTTACAAATAAGCAAACAGCTAATTCCTGGAATTAAAACCGCAATGTCTTTTTCTTTTTTTTCCCCTGGAATTCCACAAAGCAAATTATGCCGTTGAACATTTTCTCCCAAGTGGGGCAAGATTTAAAATTTATAGGCTCTGAAATGCTGAGTAACTAATCCCTACTTTCGAGATATTAGCAATTCTCAGGCAAAAGAAAGTTTGCAGGAAAATACTCAGCGCATGATATGTTCTACAACCTTCAGAGATAAGGCTCCAATATGGAAATAAAACTAGATTTCTTTTGCTTCCAAACTCAATTTAAATAGCGTTCATTCTTATTGTGGCCAAAGAATTTGTGTTGCTTTACTAAACAGTGGGTGTGTCTTGATATCATAGATATCAAAGTCTTGGCAACTGACATGTAATTATTGCGGTTGGAGTGATAACCTCTTTTGCAACCTTCCAACAAGCAGAGTCAATGGGAAATCCAGATTCACTTAACAACCATGTGTCTAACTCATCAGCTGAAGTGATTCACTTAACAACTGTGCCAAGAAAGGTTGTAAGATGGGGCAAAACTCACTTAACCCACGTCCCTCTTAGCAGCAAAACCTATGGGCAAACAATTGTGGCCATACGTTGAGGATTATCTGGTTAATAGCATGCAATCTGAGTACTGGAAACAACAACCCATTGCAACATTGTCAATACACTCTTCTTCCAACATCACAACTCCCAACAGCCTTTTAAACAAAACACTGGAATGATGGAGTGGCAGCTTTGAATCTCCCTCTTGGTACAAACTTTATTTATTTATTTATTAATCAGACTTATATACTGCTTCATAGGGCTTTCAGCCCCCTCTAAGCGGTTTACAATTTTTTTTTTTAGCAAATTGAGTCAGCAACTTGCCCCCAACAGTCTGGGTCCTCATTTCACCCACCTCGGAAGGATGGAAGGCTGAGTCGACCTTGAGCCGGTGAGATTTGAACCGCTGAACTGCAGATCACAGTCAGCTAAAGTGGCCTGCAGTACTGCACCCTAACCGCTGTGCCACCTCGGCTTCCTTAAACGGACAGATTGACGCAGAAAATACATTATGAAATGTTGAAACCACTTCACATTTTGTTTATTTTTTTTCAGAGTAAAAAAATAGGGTGAGATTATTTTTTCCCCTTACAATATCGGGAGGAGGGGCAACTGATTAATTTATCTTCCGCTGTCCTGATGATGGGTGAGAGGCAGAACCTTGGCTGGTGATTTTCTTGTCATCAAGCAATCATCAGAAGTCAAGCAGGTTGAGAAAATACCCTGGTTAGCCTGCACCTTGCATGCTCCCAGTTCATTCCTACATCCAGAGTGGAGTAAGTAAACTCACGCCACTCAGGCCAGCTAGCAAAAAAATAAGTAGCTTACACTGCATACAACATCAGCAAGTAACAAAACCACTGAGTAGTAAAAAGACACGCACAGCAGCACAGACTTTTCATTACCTGAAGGTCTATATATTAACAGGACGGAGAAGCATTGAGGACTGCAAACAATACTTGGATGTTTGGTTGATTATTCCAGCCTTAACCCATTCATGTGTACAATGGCAGTTGTGAGACTAGCTGGAAGCTGTCTAAAGACGAAGCAGGCACAGAAGCCAGGTGGATAAAGCCAGAAATTTCATCTAAAAGATGCCTTGGAGAAGAAGGAACTAAGTTGTCAAGGGAACAAAGTGGTGGGTTTCAAAAAATTTTTGAACGTACTCTGTGGGTGTGGCCTCCTTTGTGGGAGTGGCTTGCAGGTCATGTGACTTGCCAGCCATGTGTTCTCTCTCTCTCTCTCTCTCCTCTCTCTCTCTCTCTCTCTCTCTCTCTCTCTCTTTCCTTCCTTTTGTCTCTCTGTTCCTTTTTCCTTTTTTTCTTTCATCTCTCTCACTTTTTCTTTTTTTTTCTTATTTTTTTGTTTTTGTCTTTCTATCTCTCTCTCTCTCTCTCTCTCTCTCTCTCTCTCTCTCTCTCTCTCTCTCTGAGTCTGTCTGTCTATGTGTGTCAGTGGTGGGTTTCAAAATTTTTTGA